>NC_091152.1:29494679-29794679 GCF_040958095.1 Procambarus clarkii | reverse complement strand
TGAGTGTGTCCATTCGCATCTTGAGAGAAAGACCCGAGCCCTTTACTTCCGCGGGTCAAGTCACAGCCCGTCCCCATAAACAAAGGCCAAGTACTCATTAATCTAGCCGTTAAACTCCCTGTTTACGAACATAAAACACTTTACACGTGACTCACAACCCAACCCGTCGTCACACTACAATCCGTCCTAATACTACAACCCGTTCTCACAATAGGTTGCTTAAACCAGCGGCCGTCCTCTCCACACGCATGCATCAAAATGAACAATTTTTTTTATTCAGGTAAAAATACGTACATAAACTAATGTTGTTACAAACATAATGTTGTTACATTATGTTGAGTTACAAACATAATGTTGAATTTATAGATAGAGCTAGTACATACAATATCTAAAACCAGTAATATGCCCAGCATTTCGGGCAATTACAATCAATTTTAACATACTGTGTATTAAAAATTAGTTATATAAAATAATATTATAAACATAAAAATTTATATAAAATAAAAAAAATTGGCATATATAAAATAATATTATAGAACATAAAAATTATATGTATAGTTAGGCGTAGGTTAGATGTTAAGGTTCTGTTGGCGATTATTTGTATTTTAAGTACTTGGGTGAAGCATTTATAGAAATGTGGTTCAAACAGAGGACGTGAGCGAAGCACTTGTTCCGGAAGTGTTCGGACGTCATCAGTTGTGAGTTGTGTGTAAACTGTTTTCATTCATAAACATGGGGTTCAGCGGGTGCATGGACTGGACTTTGGGTCTTTGTTTAGAGGACGGGTTGTCACAACACAACCCGTCCTCGACTCAAGTCCATTACATCCAGCGGTCGACCCCACAGACGCATTCATAAATTTTAACATGCTGTTCATTCAAAACGGGAATTTTCGCAAGTATAAATTAATATTATAATTTATTAGCATTTTGTGCATATATAGGCATAGGTTAGGTTAGGTTAGGTGTTTAGGTTCTGTTGGCGATTATTTGTATTTATAGTACGTGGGTGAAGCATTTATAGCGTTGTGATTCGAACAAAAGTCGTCAGTGAAGCACTTGTTCCGGATATGTTCGAACGTCAGCAGTTGTGAGTCGTGTGTAAACCGCTTTTCATTCATAAACAGGGGGTTGGCGGGTGCATGGAATCATTTTTGGATCTTTGTTTGGAGGACGGGCTGCACAACAACAGCCCGTCCTCTGAACAAAGACCCAGGAGTGATTCCATCCACCCGCCAACCCCCAGCTGTTTATGAATGAAAAACGGTTTATACACGACTCACAACTGATTTCGTTCGAACACTTCCGGAACAAGTGCTTCGCTGACGAATTTTGTTCGAACCACAACGCTATAAATGCTTCACCCACGTACTACAAATACAAATAATCACCAACAGAACCTAAACACCTAACCTAACCTATGCCTATATATGCACAATATGCTTCTATATTATAATATTAATTTATATTTGAGAAAATTCTCGTTTTGAATGAACAGCATGTAAAAATTTGTGAATGCGTCTGTGGGGTCTACCGCTGAATGGAATGGACTTAAGTCGAGGACAGGTTGCTCAACCAACCCGTCCTCGACTCAAGTCCATTACATTCAGCGGTCGACCCCACAGACGCATTCATGAATTTTAATATGCATTCCATTCAAAACAGGATTTTTCTTAAATATAAATTAACATTATAATATATTAGCATATTGAACATATATAGGCATAGGCTAGGATAGGTTTGGTGTTTAGGTTCTGTTGGCGATTATTTGTATTTGTAGTACGTGGGTGAAGCATTTATAGCGTTGTGGTTCGAACAAAATTCGTCAGCGAAGCACTTGTTCCGGAAGTGTTCGAACGAAATCAGTTGTGAGTCATGTGTAAACCGTTTTTCATTCATAAACAGGGGGTTTGGCGGGTGCATGGAATCACTTTTGGATCTTTGTTTGGAGGACGGGCTGTGCTCAACAGATGTCGTTCGCCCGCTTCTCGAACAGTTCTTTGCTGACGTTATCTGTTCGAATCACACCTTTAAACGCTTCCCGCCAATAATTTCCATTAGAACCTAAACAGCACAACGTAACCTAACCCAGAATTAATTATTCACCAAGTTCTAGTATATATATTACTATAAATATATATTTAAGAAAAGGCCGATTTCCAGTACAAGACACGTTAAAATGATTTAATGTGTTTACGTGGTGGTCGGCCGCTTGAACCAGGAAGGCTGAGTTGTTGGAGCAGTGAGTCATTAGATATAGTGCTGTGCTGTGCTGACCTGTGCTTTGCTGGGCTGTGACGGAAATACAAAAGGGTATCTGGAAAATTTCACCACTTCTGATGGATAATTGAAACAAGAGTTTAGTCAGAGTGATATACTGAGATCGGATGGTCATATAAACACCTAATTGTGTACAGTACAACTAGAATGTTTTTAAAGGGTGCAGGTACCGTAATTACTCCACCGTTGTTTGGAAGTGTGCTAGGAGTGAACTAAAGTTTTCATTAAGTAATGTGTGAGAAACACCAGGGCACAACACGCGGTAACTGCTGTACGCGGCGAAGGACTTACTCGGGATAGTTTAGTGATTTACAGGAACTATTAGACGAAGGTAAGCCATAACCGCTGTGGCAAAATTACGTGCGTGTCGGTGCCTCTTAATTCTTTCGTGCAGTGTTTCTCGTCTTGTGCTGAAATATTACGTCGGCTTGATATATTTGTGTGAGTGTGTCGCTGGCAACGCTGTCAACCACTTGTCCTGCCTCGCCTCACTACACCAGCTACTCCAGCGCCTCATCCGTCAAGACGAGCGACTCCAGCGCCTCATCCGTTTAGACGAGCTACTCCAGCGCCTCGTCCGTTTAGACGAGCTACTCCAGCGCCTCGTCCGTCAAGACGAGCTACTCCAGCGCCTCGTCCGTCAAGACGAGCTACTCCAGCGCCTCGTCCGTCAAGACGAGCTACTCCAGCGCCTCGTCCGTCAAGACGAGCTACTCCAGCGCCTCGTCCGTCAAGACGAGCTACTCCAGCGCCTCGTCCGTCAAGACGAGCTACTCCAGCGCCTCGTCCGTCAAGACGAGCTACTCCAGCGCCTCGTCCGTCAAGACGAGCTACTCCAGCGCCTCGTCCGTCAAGACGAGCTACTCCAGCGCCTCGTCCGTCAAGACGAGCTACTCCAGCGCCTCGTCCGTCAAGACGAGCTACTCCAGCGCCTCGTCCGTCAAGACGAGCTACTCCAGCGCCTCGTCCGTCAAGACGAGCTACTCCAGCGCCTCGTCCGTCAAGACGAGCTACTCCAGCGCCTCGTCCGTCAAGACGAGCTACTCCAGCGCCTCGTCCGTCAAGACGAGCTACTCCAGCGCCTCGTCCAAGACGAGCTACTCCAGCGCCTCGTCCGTCAAGACGAGCTACTCCAGCGCCTCGTCCAAGACGAGCTACTCCAGCGCCTCGTCCGTCAAGACGAGCTACTCCAGCGCCTCGTCCGTCAAGACGAGCTACTCCAGCGCCTCGTCCGTCAAGACGAGCTACTCCAGTGCCTCGTCCGTCAAGACGAGCTACTCCAGCGCCTCGTCCGTCAAGACGAGCTAATCCAGCGCCTCGTCCGTCAAGACGAGCTACTCCAGCGCCTCGTCCGTCAAGACGAGCTACTCCAGCGCCTCGTCCGTCAAGACGAGCTACTCCAGCGCCTCGTCCGTCAAGACGAGCTACTCCAGCGCCTCGTCCGTCAAGACGAGCTACTCCAGCGTCTCGTCCGTCAAGACGAGCTACTCCAGCGTCTCGTCCGTCAAGACGAGATACTCCAGCGTCTCGTCCGTCAAGACGAGCTACTCCAGCGCCTCGTCCGTCAAGACGAGCTACTCCAGCGCCTCGTCCGTCAAGACGAGCTACTCCAGCGCCTCGTCCGTCAAGACGAGCTACTCCAGCGCCTCGTCCGTCAAGACGAGCTACTCCAGCGCCTCGTCCGTCAAGACGAGCTACTCCAGCGCCTCGTCCGTCAAGACGAGCTACTCCAGCGCCTCGTCCGTCAAGACGAGCTACTCCAGCGCCTCGTCCGTCAAGACGAGCTACTCCAGCGCCTCGTCCGTCTAGACGAGCTACTACAGCGTCTCGTCCGTCAAGACGAGCTACTCCAGCGCCTCGTCCGTCAAGACAAGAGCGCCAGCGTCTCGTCTGTCAAGGTAAACAACACGTTGATGGTCAAACATCACCTTTACCTGCGTTGCTTATATATGTGGATTAAAATATGATTATTAATGTGGTACATCAGAATTTTAATGTATAAAAACTTGTCAAAAAGAATATAAATAATTCTCGTGACATTTCAGGTAAGTCATCGAGGGACAGACATCCACCAATCTTGAAGGTATGTAACAATTTCCTTTAGTTTCCATTGTTGCCATATAATGATGTATGGTAATTAACAACACCTTAAGGAAAGTCGGACAACAAAGGCACTTCATAAACAAAGACAAGGCTGTGACGTCGATGGGGACCGTCCGGGGGACAACGGTACCAGAGACACAATGTCTCTGGTCACTATAGTGTCAGTGTTACCTGGGCTTATCAGGGGGGAAAGGGAGGGTCGCCAAGCGTCGAGTCCCAGAAATCTTAGTTGAAGGGAGTAAAGGGGCCCCAGAGTGAACGATTCCTGGGGTACAGCCCTGTGTACTGGGTGTGTGGAGGCGCACTTGTCGCCAGAACTACGTCCAGCAAGCAGGGACAAGCTGCCTGGCCAACCAACAGTGAGCTGGCCGGACAGTTTTCGTGAAGGACTGAGCCGGAGGTCCCTGTAGACCAGTCTGGTGAAGGGAGCACCAACACACACAACAGGGTAAACCCCTGTTGACCGACCACCTGTCAATTTGTTTGGTCTCTCAGGAATCTGAAGTATTGCCAAACAGTGACTTTGTTATAAGCTTCTAAGTGTAAAGTAAGACACTGTAAAGTTGCTCTCAGAGGAACACAATGTGGAACAATGGATAAATTCTCCTAATTGTATAACACCAAAACTGCGGCAATTATATACACTGAAGGAGATGTAGCAAACTGCGAAGTTCTCTAAGGCTACAGTACCTCCAAAGGTGACTGTCACTGCTGGTGGGTGTAGTGACTGGTGAGGGTGTTGAGGAGAGCAGAGGTGACTGTCACTGCTGGTGGGTGTAGTGACTGGTGAGGGTGTTGAGGAGAGCAGAGGTGACTGTCACTGCTGGTGGGTGTAGTGACTGGTGAGGGTGTTGAGGAGAGCAGAGCTGACTGTCACTGCTGGTGGGTGTAGTGACTGGTGAGGGTGTTGAGGAGAGCAGAGATGACTGTCACTGCTGGTGGGTGTAGTGACTGGTGAGGGTGTTGAGGAGAGCAGAGGTGACTGTCACTGCTGGTGGGTGTAGTGACTGGTGAGGGTGTTGAGGAGAGCAGAGGTGACTGTTACTGCTGGTGGGTGTAGTGACTGGTGAGGGTGTTGAAGAGAGCAGAGGTGACTGTTACTGCTGGTGGGTGTAGTGACTGGTGAGGGTGTTGAGGAGAGCAGAGGTGACTGTCTCTGCTGGTGGGTGTAGTGACTGGTGAGGGTGTTGAGGAGAGCAGAGGTGACTGTCACTGCTGGTGGGTGTAGTGACTGGTGAGGGTGTTGAGGAGAGCAGAGGTGACTGTCACTGCTGGTGGGTGTAGTGACTGGTGAGGGTGTTGAGGAGAGCAGAGGTGACTGTCTCTGCTGGTGGGTGTAGTGACTGGTGAGGGTGTTGAGGAGAGCAGAGGTGACTGTCACTGCTGGTGGGTGTAGTGACTGGTGAGGGTGTTGAGGAGAGCAGAGGTGACTGTCACTGCTGGTGGGTGTAGTGACTGGTGAGAGTGTTGGGCAGACGCCGCCTTAGAATAGGTGTTGGTCGACATGAATATGTTGGGGAACAATGTAGATCCTGTTGATGAGTCAAGAGAGTCAACTTGTGGGGCTTGCAGCTGTAGTGAAGATGAATGAAGTAAGAAAATAACAGGACAGAAAATGAATGTTATTGTGTGGTCTGAGAGCAGAGTGCAATCACTTTAAGCGCCTGAAATGGAAACTCGTAAACTGATGAATAAGATTTAATCCCACTGTACCGAGAGCCCTTGAATCCCAGCCTGAGAGTAAACCTGCAGCCGGAACCAGAACTCTGTACTGACACGAAACGGACCCTAAAAAGACCTGAAGCCATAAGTGTCTCTTGCCCAGACTTGAGAAAGACCCTAAAGAGGGCTGAGACCTAATCCGGGTTTCTGCCTAAAAGCCAAAAAGTGCGGATTTGGCTTCATTGTCTCTGCTGTTACGTAACATGACAGCGCAGGAGCTGCACAGTACACTGTAGTGTAATAACATATATCAATGGCTCCACCGGACACTGTAGTGACTTAACATATCACTGGCTGCACACGCGTCCTCGCGAGCGTTCACGCCACAATAAATGTACTAAATTGCCCGGACCTAACCTAACTGAGGACCACGAATAGAAAACAGAATATCACGTCAATTTTTGCGATCCGCTATGATTTTTGTAAACCATTTTTTGGCAATAGGAAGACTTGTACGTCCAACTCCGATGTGCTATTCGAGAGAACAGGTTGATACAGGATCATTTAGTGACTTAGAATGATATTGTGGTGGCAGCGTAAGACAATGTTATAACTAAACGAGATTTTAAACTGGCTGCACAGGAAAGTGGCCATGACTGCACAGGAAAGTGGCCATGACTGCACAGGAAAGTGGCCATGACTGCACAGGAAAGTGGCAATGACTGCACAGGATACACCAGAAACTGCACAGGAAAAAGTTAACTCCAGCTGGCCAGTTCCTGACACCCCAAAACCATAGTTAACTGCTGGAGGGAATTGTTGCAGGAATTGCTCCCGTGATCCCAATAATCGCCTAACTGTACATGTGACAGTTTGTGTGTTGGACTGGCAGGACATGTGACTGTTTGTGTGTTGGACTGGCAGGACATGTGACTGTGTGTTGGACTGGCAGGACATGTGACAGTGTGTTGGACTGGCAGGACATGTGACTGTGTGTTGGACTGGCAGGACATGTGACTGTGTGTTGGACTGGCAGGACATGTGACTGTGTGTTGGACTGGCAGGACATGTGACTGTGTGTTGGACTGGCAGGACATGTGTTTGTGTGTTGGACTGGCAGGACATGTGATTGTGTATTAACCCTGACTGTACATGTGACTGATGGTGTGAGTTGTGAGAAATGTAGGGAAGATAACGCGTCGAGCCTTTTCAGGTCCAGTCCTTGTGTTATTGCACAGAGCAAGGAGAGTGGTGTGTTATTGCACAGAGCAAGGAGAGTGGTGTGTTATTGCACAGAGCAAGGAGAGTGGTGTGTTATTGCACAGAGCAGGGAGAGTGGTGTGTTATTGCGCAGAGCAAGGAGAGTGATGTGTTATTGCGCAGAGCAAGGAGAGTGATGTGTTATTGCGCAGAGCAAGGAGAGTGGTGTATTATTGCACAGAGCAAGGAGAGTGGTGTGTTATTGCGCAGAGCAAGGAGAGTGATGTGTTATTGCGCAGAGCAAGGAGAGTGGTGTGTTATTGCACAGATCAAGGAGAGTGGTGTGTTATTGCACAGAGCAAGGAGAGTGGTGTGTTATTGCACAGAGCAGGGAGAGTGGTGTGTTATTGCGCAGAGCAAGGAGAGTGGTGTGTTATTGCACAGAGCAAGGAGAGTGGTGTGTTATTGCACAGAGCAGGGAGAGTGGTGTGTTATTGTGCAGAGCAAGGAGAGTGGTGTGTTATTGCGCAGAGCAAGGAGAGTAGTGTGTTATTGTACAGAGCAAGGAGAGTGGTGTGTTATTGCACAGAGCAAGGAGAGTGGTGTGTTATTGCACAGAGCAAGGAGAGTGGTGTGTAATTGCACAGAGCAAGGAGAGTGGTGTGTTATTGCACAGAGCAAGGAGAGTGGTGTGTTATTGCACAGAGCAGGGAGAGTGGTGTGTTATTGCACAGAGCAAGGAGAGTGGTGTGTTATTGCACAGAGCAGGGAGAGTGGTGTGTTATTGCACAGAGCAAGGAGAGTGGTGTGTTATTGCACAGAGCAGGGAGAGTGGTGTGTTATTGCACAGAGCAAGGAGAGTGGTGTGTTATTGCACAGAGCAGGGAGAGTGGTGTGTTATTGTGCAGAGCAAGGAGAGTGGTGTGTTATTGCGCAGAGCAAGGAGAGTGGTGTGTTATTGCGCTGAGCAGGGAGAGTGGTGTGTTATTGCGCAGAGCAAGGAGAGTGGTGTGTTATTGCGCAGAGCAAGGAGAGTGGTGTGTTATTGCGCAGAGCAAGGAGAGTGGTGTGTTATTGCGCAGAGCAAGGAGAGTGGTGTGTTATTGCGCAGAGCAAGGAGAGTGGTGTGTTATTGCGCAGAGCAAGGAGAGTGGTGTGTTATTGCGCAGAGCAAGGAGAGTGGTGTGTTATTGCGCAGAGCAAGGAGAGTGGTGTGTTATTGCGCAGAGCAAGGAGAGTGGTGTGTTATTGCGCAGAGCAAGGAGAGTAGTGTGTTATTGCGCAGAGCAAGGAGAGTGGTGTGTTATTGTGCAGAGCAAGAGAGTGGTGTGTTATTGTGCAGAGCAAGGAGAGTGGTGTGTTATTGCGCAGAGCAGGGAGAGTGGTGTGTTATTGTGCAGAGCAAGGAGAGTGGTGTGTTATTGTGCAGAGCAGGGAGAGTGGTGTGTTATTGCGCAGAGCAGGGAGAGTGGTGTGTTATTGCACAGAGCAAGGAGAGTGGTGTGTTATTGCGCAGAGCAAGGAGAGTGGTGTGTTATTGCGCAGAGCAAGGAGAGTGGTGTGTTATTGCGCAGAGCAAGGAGAGTGGTGTGTTATTGCACAGAGCAAGGAGAGTGGTGTGTTATTGCGCAGAGCAAGGAGAGTGGTGTTATTGCGCAGAGCAAGGAGAGTGGTGTGTTATTGCACAGAGCAAGGAGAGTGGTGTGTTATTGCGCAGAGCAAGGAGAGTGGTGTGTTATTGCGCAGAGCAAGGAGAGTGGTGTGTTATTGCGCTGTTCCCGAATCTCAACATATGTTCTCAATCTTTATATAAGTATTTATATTATTTAAATACTAGAGCAACCTTGGAACATATAAATACTAGAGCAACCTTGGAACATATAAATACTAGAGCAACCTTGGGACATATAAATACTAGAGCAACCTTGGAACATATAAATACTAGAGCAACCTTGGAACATATAAATACTAGAGCAACCTTGGGACATATAAATACTAGAGCAACCTTGGAACATATAAATACTAGAGCAACCTTGGAACATATAAATACTAGAGCAACCTTGGAACATATAAATACTAGAGCAACCTTGGGACATATAAATACTAGAGCAACCTTGGAACATATAAATACTAGAGCAACCTTGGAACATATAAATACTAGAGCAGCCTTGGAACATATAAATACTAGAGCAACCTTGGAACATATAAATACTAGAGCAACCTTGGGACATATAAATACTAGAGCAACCTTGGGACATATAAATACTAGAGCAGCCTTGGAACATATAAATACTAGAGCAACCTTGGAACATATCAATACTAGAGCAACCTTGGGACATATAAATACTAGAGCAACCTTGGGACATATATATACTAGAGCAACCTTGGAACATATAAATACTAGAGCAACCTTGGAACATATACATACTAGAGCAACCTTGGAACATATAAATACTAGAGGAACCTTGGGACATATTAATACTAGAGGAACCTTGGGACATATAAATACTAGAGCAACCTTGGAACATATAAATACTAGAGCAACCTTGGAACATATATATACTAGAGCAACCTTGGGACATATACATACTAGAGCAACCTTGGGACATATATATACTAGAGCAACCTTGGGACATATAAATACTAGAGCAACCTTGGAACATATAAATACTAGAGCAACCTTGGAACATATACATACTAGAGCAACCTTGGAACATATACATACTAGAGCAACCTTGGAACATATAAATACTAGAGCAACCTTCGAACATATACATACTAGAGCAACCTTGGAACATATTTATACTAGAGCAACCTTGGAACATATAAATACTAGAGCAACCTTGGAACATATAAATACTAGAGCAACCTTGGAACATATAAATACTAGTGCAAACTTTAATTTAATTATAGTCTTTTCAAAATGCATTAAATATATTTCCATATAATTTATATTAAAAATAACGGCTCACGAGGCGGGCCTTTATAACGCAAAAAGATATTTCAAGGCTTTACCTTCCTTCAATTTGAAGAAAGTGGAAGTCTAACAGAACTGTCTCGCCGCTCTCATGAAAACTGGAGCACCGCGCTTCTGCTTATTAGCCCGGGGGGAGAACCCGGTGGGAGGGAGGAGAACCCGGTGGGAGGGAGGAGAACCCGGTGGGAGGGAGGAGAACCCGGTGGGAGGGAGGAGAACCCGGTGGGAGGGAGGAGAACCAGGTGGGAGGGAGGAGAACTCGGTGGGAGGGAGGAGAACCAGGTGGAAGGGAGGAGAACCCGGTGGGAGTGAGGAGAACCCGGTGAGAGTGAGGAGAACCCGGTGGAAGTGAGGAGAACCCGGGTGGGAGGGAGGAGAACCCGGGTGGGAGGGAGGAGAACCCGGGTGGGAGGGTGGAGAACCCGGGTGGGAGGGAGGAGAACCAGGTGGGAGGGAGGAGAACCCGGGTGGGAGGGAGGAGAACCCGGAGGGAGAACCCGGAGTGATGTGAGAGATGGCAGGGAGGGAGGGAGGGAGGAACAGTGTGAGGGGAACAGAGCCAGATAGCAGAAGGAAGGGCCACCATATGACAAAGTCTCAGCATCTCAATCCTCTCCCTGTGAGGATTCCTTCTCTGTGTTACCTTGAATGTTTTTGGAGAACCACCATGAAGTCTATGACTGTGGGGTAGGTGGTGGTGGCACAGTGGTACCACCACCAGCCGCCGACTCCAGCCGCTAGGTCCCCGGTTCAGTTCCCGCCAGCGTGAAGCGTCTGACGAATAAATTGCTTCCTCAATATGCCTTGCAGATTTTTTCTCCCCGGCAACGGGAAATTTCTGGCTTTGAAACCTTCCCCGTGTTTCATCAGACTTACAAATAAAGTCGTGAATAGATTCAGTCACCAATATATTATCTTCTTCACAGCGTTTGATCATTGATTGTACACTGAAAAATTCTTCACTTTGTCCTTCTGATTAATGTGTGAGTGTAATGTCCTCTTGCATGCTCGTCCCAGTTATGGTTACAAGGATTATGGTAGTCCGTCCTGGTGACGGTGAGGTAGTCCGTCCTGGTGACGGTGAGGTAGTCCGTCCTGGTGACGGTGAGGTAGTCCGTCCTGGTGACGGTGAGGTAGTCCGTCCTGGTGACGGTGAAGTAGTCCGTCCTGGTGACGGCGAGGTAGTCCGTCCTGGTGACGGTGAGGTAGACCGTCCTGGTGACTGTGAGGTAGTCCGTCCTGGTGACGGTGAGGTAGTCCTAGACAGTATACATGTGGTGACTCATGACACTGACACTGCACCTGTCCTGAGCTGTGATGGTGACGATGGTGATGAACCTGGTGAGGTAACGATGGGACAAGTTGTTGTCCCCTCGATGTAGACCACACGAGTGATGGTGAAAATAGGCTGCTTATGCAGGGGACAAATACACACTCTTATGCCACGTCTGGCCAAGGAGGTAAGGGGCGTGTGAAGTTGACTGGTATCATCGGTCACATGCGAAAACGTCGTCAGATTTCCAAGACATTAACTCGGACCATTGATTTGAAACGTATGAAGAAGAGAGATGCTAAATTAAAAGTTGAGGAAAATTTGAACCTGTTATTGAGATGGAGGTTTACTCTGACCAAGGTAACGAGGAATTGTTCAATATGAACGTGCTGGAAACACTTCAACCTGTGAGTGGGAAGCTCCATAATGTTCAAGAAGATAACGTGTGGTGGGACGTTGTAGAACACGATCAGAGAAGAGCCGCTGGTGCGAATATTACAATTAAAATAGGAAAGAGACTGTCGAAAAACAGGACTCTAGGGGATAATGGCTCAACAGGCATACAAACACCTAAGGAAACAGACCCGGGAGTGATGTATAAGGTGTAAGGGAGTCAGGCGCTGACCACATCAGAGTCCGACGGTGGTCGTGGCGCTCCAGACCTTCTCCAGACCCTTCCTTTCTGCCCAGGCACGGGCGATTGGCCTGTTATATTGTTGTTAGCTGCAGCAGTTTCGTTATAGCCCCTTCTGTGCTTCTCTACAATGCCTAATAAACAAGGGGTTTACTTTGCCTTTTGCATCCACCTCCTTCTTGAGTGGGATGACACCTCTTTCCGTAAGGTTTGAGGTTTGATGAAGGACATATATCGACATTTCTGCGGTTTGCCCGGCCATTGGTCTATGCTACGCTGTTTGAGGTCATAATTAATTACTTCAGAATCAAAATAGAGGATCTCTGTGGGATACAGAAGTTACGAGACGAACGGGTGATATTGATGTTTGGGAACTCCTCGACGTTCCGAGGTTTCATTGAAGACTCGTGAAGGTCAGGAAGGCATCTGCGTGGTGGTACAGGGAATTTTAAAAGTGTTGATGCTAGGTAGGACACTACATATTTTGTGGTGCAGAATGCATGCTTTGAAATGAAATATAATGGTACCGAGTGTGGAGGTCTGCCGGTATGGTAGCGTCCTATGTATTCGGCAGCATTAGTTTACATCGGAGCCTGCAAGAGGAATTCTCATGGCATAGAGGACAGTGTAGATGAAGATAATCAATGGAACCCCTTCATCACAGGGTGGCTGGCTGCACGATATATGCTTTTTACCAGGGCCAGGAACAGGCAAGCTTTAAGTGCGGAATACCTGCACACACAGTTGCTTCGTGCCGAGTGGGCCCGTTAGATCTGGCAAATATGTATTAAGTGGACTTTTCGCCGATAAAGAAACTCGCGCCACACGAAAATAATGGCGTTGATGGTGAACCTGTGAAGGATTCAAGTGTGGGTCCTGTGGAAGAGAACTATGATAGAAGAGCTGTTAGGCCTGCCCTGTTGCCAGTCACGTGTCGTGGAGAATGAAGTTTTCGCCCCATCTGGTGTAGTGTCGGAGAAGATATTTGTTGAATGTCATGAAGGTGGAGTTGATGTTACCAAGATTATGACTTTTTACAGCATCGAAGAAGTGAGAAATTGCGAGGAGAGGTGCTGGTAAATACACCAAAACGGATTAAGTATGTGGTAGATGGTGAGAGAGATCCACCCACGTCCCCTCCTAGTTTCTCCGGATGTATTGGAGGCTGAGGAGGTATATCTGTTGCTGTGGTAAATGTTGAGGTACAAGAGACTGACTGGGATCGGGGGGTTGAGCAGAGTGAGCGTTCGGGTGGGGGTTGGTATGTAATTGACTATAGGGATTGTTCCCAGAAGTCGGGGAAGGTAGACCTATGTCGTTCTTCGGCGTTTTGTGGTGATGGAGAGGCTGTTAAGGCTCAATCGAAAGATGATTTAAGGCCTGGTTTGATGGTTGTGCCTGACGGGATAAAGGATGGAGATGGTGGCATTGCTGAAGCTGGTGGTTTAGATGTCTGCAGATCGGTTGTCTGAGTTACAATGGCCGAGTTCCGATGTGCCACGTTGAATGTAAACGGTCTGTGTGACGCACAGAAGCAAGTTCTCTTCAGTGCATTACTCCGGCGCCCTTTGATGGTCTCTTAGTTGAGGAGCACAATGTTAGAGATTTAGAACGTTTACAGTTGTTGAAACAATCCTTTCAGGTGGTATATCAGGTGTCTCGCCATTTGATGGGAGGAGTGTTAGTGCTTCTGAAGAGGTCGTCGGCGATTAAGATCTTGTCTATTGAGAATGACGAGGATAGTTGTGTGATGCTTATATGGTATTCGTTTTTGATCAGTTGGTTTTTATATTGAACGTTTATGCGCCATATAAAAACACACTGATCAGAAACTAATGCAGTACAAGAACCACGCAACCATCCTCATCCTTCTCAATAGCCAAGGTCTTAATCGCCTCATCCTTCTCAATAGCCAAGATCTTAATTGCCTCATCCTTCTCAATAGCCAAGATCTAAATCGCCGACGACCTTTTCAGGAGCACTAACACTCCTCCCATCAAATGGCGAGACACCTGATATACCAAACCGCACACACTAGAAAGTGAAGGGGCGACGACGCTCTGGTCCATCCTGGACCATTCTCAAGTCGATTCGAGTCACAATCGACTTGAGAATGGTCCAGGATGAACCGAAACGTTGTTGTCCCTTCACTTTCTAGTGTTTGGTCTGGTCAACGTATTTCAGACACGTTATTGTGACTCCTCGTCTGCACCTGACGTGCCACTTGAAAGGATTGTTCCAACAACCGTAAACGTTCCAAATCACTAACCTTGTGCTCCTGACCCAAGAGACCATGAAAAGGTGCCGGAGTAAGATTGTGGCTCCTGGTGAGGAGTTTGAGTAAAGGCTACGCAGCAATGTGTGAGGTAGCTGTCCGAGGACGAGGTACGACGTTTCTCTGCTATTGTGAACGATAGATAGTAGGGGCGGCCTAAAGCCTGTAAGGTGGTTATACCTATGAGGACCCTATTGTGAGAGAACCGTTTATGTGGATAAATTGAGCACGTGTGCCTGTGTGGAACATGATAGGCGACTTCTCACACTCAAGATGACAGTGGAGAGTAATATCATGAAGGGGAATTAGGAGATCATTCCAACTGCGGAGGAGATAGGGTAAGTCACGCTGGCTCAGCGGGGTGTGTACTTATGAGAGTGGGCCAGATTTGAACCGTTTCACCAGGTAAGGTGACGTTGAACCACTTTTACATATGAAAGACGATTTTAAGGTGATTTTTCTTAGGTGCAATCCATTATCCATCCATTGACTGACTGCAGTAAGAGTTATTAACATTATTTTATCGGGGGGGGGGGGAGCTCATTCTGATAATTAGACAATAAGTATAACCCCCCCCCCCCTGATGTTTCTTATCTGAGGCATGGCACAAGAATGATGGTACTTGGTGGGAATTTTAATTGTGTGACTTCCTTGTGTGATGTCTGAGAGGCAGCTTGTGTTTCGAAGGCTGTGTTGCAATTGCTACAGATGCGGATAATAATGCAGATGCTGGTGTTGTGTTTTGAAGAAATTACGTGGAAGGAACAGCTGGTGGCATTGAGGAGGGAATTGGTGGAGTAGGTGTTTGTGAGGCTAGAGGAGAGGGTATTTGATGAATCGTTGTCAAAATATGTGCACGGAGGGGTTATCTTGGAATGAATTCGGGGCTTAGCATCCCCGTGGCCCGGTCCTCGACCAGGCCTCCTTTTTTGTTACACCCCCTAGGAAGTGGCCCATAGTAGCTGTCTAACTCCCAGGTACCTATTTACTACTAGGTAACAGGGGCGTCAGGGTGAAAGAAACATTTTGCCCATTTGTCTCCGCCTCCACCAGGGATCGAACCCGGAACCTCAGGACTACGAATCCGAAGCGCTGTTCACTCAGCTGTCAGGCGCCCCAAGATAGGTTCTTGGTGAGGTTTGTATGGAGGGCATTCGTTTGGGAGATTTGACCAAAGTTTGAGGTTACCTTGAGGGGTTTTGGGGGGCTTAGCGTCCCTGCAGCCCGGTCGTCGACCAGACCTCCTAGTTGCTGGACTGATCAACCAGTTTATTGGAAGCGGGTGCGCGCAGCCTGATGTATGAATCACAGCCTGGTTGATCAGGTATCCTTTGGAGGTGCTTATCGAGTTCTCTCTTGAACACTGTGAGGGGTCGGCCAGTTTTGCCCCTAATGTGTAGTGGAAGCATGTTGAACAGTCTCCGGCCTCTGATGTTAACAGAGTTCTCTCTGAGTACCTATTGCACCTTTGCATTTCAATGAGGGTATTCTGCACGTCCTGCCATGCTTTCTGGCCTCATGTGATGTTATTTCTGTGTGCAGGTGTGGAACCAGCCCTCTCTACTATTTTCCACGTGTAAATTATTATGCATCTTTCCCGCCTGCGCTCAAGAGAATACAGATTTAGGGCTCTTTAATCGGTCCCAATAGTTTAGATGTTTTACTGAGTGGATTCAAGCAGTTAAGGACCTCTGTGCACTCTCCAGGTCAGTAATTTCTCCAGCTTTGAAAGGAGCTGTCATTGTGCAGCAGTATTTCACTCTAGACACCATTAGTGTCCTGAAAAGTACCATCATCGGTATAGCATCTCTAGTGTGAAAGGTTCTTGTTATCCAACCTGTCATTTTTCTTGCAGTTGTGACGGCTACTTTATTGTGTTCTTTAAAGGTAAGGTCTTCCGACATGAGTACACCCAAACCCTTTACATTGCCTTTTCATTCTATGTTATGATTTGACTTTTTTTGTAGGTGTTTTCCGCTTTTATATTTTACTTTTTTCCGTAGTGCATGAGCTGGAATTTATCTTCGTTAAACACCGTATTATTTTCTGTAGCCCATAGAAAGACCTGATTTACATCTGATTGGAAGTTTGCTGTGTCCTCTATGTTGTTTACTCTCATAAAAATCTTAGTGTCATCTGCAAAGGATGATACAGTACTATAGGTTGTACCCTTGTCTATATCCGATATGAGGATGAGAAAAAGTACTGGAGCAAGCACAGTACCCTGGGGGACTGATCTCTTCACGGTTGATGGACCGGATTTTATTTTGTTGACTATTACACATTGGGTTCTCTTAGTCAGGAAATTGTAGATCCATCTGACTATTTTTCCGGTAATTTCTTTTGAACGCATTTTATGTGCAATAACACCATGGTCACATTTGCCGAAGGCTTTTACAAAATCTGTGTAATTTACATCAGCGTTTTGTTTGGCATCTAATGCCGTGTCATAGTGGTCCAGCAATTGTGACAGGCAATGGCGCCTTGTTCTAAAACACTGTTGTCCGGGGTAATGGAGATGCAGTGATTCCATGTAATTTGTAATCTTATAAGCACACTCTCAAAGATTTTTATGATGTGTGATGTTAGGGCTATTGGTCTGTAATATTTTCCTTTATGGAGTGGTGCTATCTCTGCTGTTTTTAGTAAGTCAGGGATTATGTCAGTATCTAGGCATTGTCTCCAAAGAATATGATTGGCCTACGATAGTGTTTTTTTACAGTTCTTGATGAATATAGAGTTCCAAGAACCCGGGCCTGGTGCAGAGTGCATAGGCATACTGTTCATGGCTTCTTCAAAATCCAGTGGGAGTAGGGTGACGTCTGATATATAATTTGATGTTGGTATCATATCCATGAAAAATTCATTTAGGTTATCAGTCTCTAGTGTGTTTAGTGGCTCGCTGAAAACAGTCATACTGCTTCCTCAGTAACTCGCTCATTTCTTTGTTGTCATCGATGAAAGTTCCATCTCCCTTTCTCGGGCCTGATACTTGATGTGGGTTTTTACCTTGATTTTGAATAGAAGAAAAAAAATCGGATTTCTCTCTATTTCACTGATGGTCTTTAGCTCTCTCTGCCTCTCCTGGGTTTTGCATGATTCTTGTAGCTGTAGTTCAATTGTTTCTATTTCTCTACCTAACCTTCTTCGCCGGTCTTGAGATTGGGTGCGACTCTCAAGTTGTTTCGCGATTCGTTTTCTTCACCTATAGAGGGAACAACGTTTCCATTTCAATCTGCATCTCTTCCTCTTTTTTCTTAGGGTATGCAGTTTGAGCATATTTCTGGTGCTATTGAGCTTATTTTTTTCCAGGCACTGGTTCAGGTTTACATTTTCTAGCTGTTCTTCCCACCTTATTTCTGTGACGTCTTGGTTTATTTGTTCCCAGTTTATCTGTTTATAAATGAAGTTGAATTTGCTGAAATCTCCTTCAAAACCAGTCCCGATTCCCGGTGGAGGTCTATTTCCCATGGTTGTCAGAACTTCAATTAAGTTGTGATCTGAGTAACAGGTATTTGTAATCATTATGTTGGGAGGCATACCAACATTACCATGGCAGGCAGTACCGCTGGTATGCTATATTGGGTGTGGGAGTAGTTGCGTGATTTGTACTTCAGGGTGGAGTGTGATAGCGGGTTGCGTTAGTGGTTTTGTCATTTTGTTCAAAAGTGGTGCTGCCCAGGATGAGGGAGGGAGGGCGGGGAATTATCAAGGGGAAAGTGCCAAATCATTACGACTATATATCACTTGGAAGGAGGTCAGGATAAGGATTTGGAATGGGATGGGGGAGAAATCTAGCGGTGATTTATTTCAGTATGAATTCAGGAAATTGTATTTATTACTTCTAAGCAGACTGTATTTTATATTTTAATGTCACCAGTAAAATTCTCTTCACAGATTTTTGGGGGGTTTCATATTTTAATCTTACTATAATTAAACGGTAGACATAATTATT
Organism: Procambarus clarkii; assembly: GCF_040958095.1. Lineage (NCBI taxonomy): Eukaryota > Metazoa > Arthropoda > Malacostraca > Decapoda > Cambaridae > Procambarus > Procambarus clarkii. The sequence continues at coordinate 29,776,321 of NC_091152.1, read as the reverse complement.
AATGTGTTATAGATCACACAACTATATAAAGAACATTTAAAATGGCCTCAGTGGGTTTGTAGTATGAGAGCTGGACCTCCAGCATGGGACTCGGTCTGCCTCATGTGGTCTATTCTGGACCTGTATTAATGGCGCCTGTTGGTCCTTGTCATGTTCAACTCAACTGTGTCTCATGTGGTTACAATTTACAATTTTTTTTTTTTGACAGTTTATCCCAATTGGTGGAGATAAATAAACCATAAATATTTACTTTCTATTTCATATAAATTATACCACATATGGTGGCATATATCAAGCTACAGTGAGGTTAATAGTACAAATGTTATAATTTTCTTAACTGTATGGTTGCCATGGCCTGATTAGGCTGTGAATGATTCCTCCAACATGTGTTAGGGTGTGGCTACATGTGGTCCGGGGGCCATGTAATGGTGCCTAGCACTGTGAGACAGTCAGATCATGCATGAGAGCATCACAGGTCATGTAGTTGGTAAACAGCTAATATCTCCAGATCTCAAATTTACCTGTAAAAGTTAGGGCTGTAAGAATTGCTCATTAACATATAAAGTAAAGGTGTGACATAAATTAATGTGTGTGTAGTAAAGAGATAAACACACTTTGTTGGGGGTGAAGCCCCGTGTAATAACGATAATTTCCTACACTAATAATGGCCACTATTACATGCAATAGAAATACCGAAAGTTGTTCTTCCCTTTGTTAATGAGTTCTTCGGTTGGTCAGACCGTAGTGGATCCTTTGTCGAAGCTCGGGGGGAAGAACTGGTCTGTGTTGTGACAATTTGAGAAGGAGTTCCTCCCTGTCTCGTGCCTTTGTTTTCAAGTGTGCGTGACCGGCCTCGCCCAGGCGTGCGTCTCGTTCCAGCAATATTCTGTTGGTCTCAACTCTGTCTTAAGTACTAAGTTTATTTAACAATAAATAGCAAGGAAGCCTGTGGTGTATGGTATAATTATCAAAGAACTAGTCATAGTGAATACTATTTTATTAAGTTTAAACACTAGACTGTGTTTTAAAGAATAATTGTGGAAGCTTAAATATACGTGATGTAAATATGGGTCTGTTGTGAAGTCGTCACGAAAAACTCCCATTTTCATTAAATTTGGTAATGGCTAACTATGGAATGTTAACATGTGTGTTGAATTTCCAACATGTATTGAGTGGTTTCCTAGTTTTTCAAAATCGGTGAAAAGATACATGGGAAGCGGTGCAACGGTCAGTGTTTGTGCAAGTCGGGATGATGTAATCTAGAAAGTTGACGATCTAGCAGAGAGCTTGTGATCAACGTACAGGTTCTGTCAAAGGTGTTATACTTTGCACACTGCTTTCCGTAGGGAAGGATGTGGCGAAGGGCACAGTGAGGATGATCTCGCTGTGTCAGAGACGTTCTCTGGGTTGGTGGCTGTATACTGGAAGGTTATCTTGAGATGATTTCGGGGCTTTAGTGTCCCCGCGGCCCGGTCCTCGACCAGGCCTCCACCCCCAGGAAGCAACCCGTGACAGCTGACTAACACCCAGGTACCTATTTACTGCTAGGTAACAGGGGCATAGGGTGAAAAAAACTCTGCCCATTGTTTCTCGCCGGCGCCCGGGATCGAACCCGGGACCACAGGATCACAGTCCAGCGTGCTGTCCGCTCGGCCGACCGGCTGCCTCAGTATTTTTAGTCACTTTCGAAGGGAGTTTTGTGGGAAGTATTTGATGTCGCTTCCATTGTGGCATGCGAGTCAGTTACGAGTTGGATGTTCCGTTGGTGGTTGATGAGGCATGTGTCCACCCTCCATACTACACGATTGGTATGGAGGTAATTAATATGGATTGTCGACGGTCCGGTTATAGATCCTGGAACAGTGCTGCAGTTTACTGGTGATTAGTTGGTGGTTCCCTTCAAGGTGTTGATCAGTTGAACCCATATATAGATTGGCGTCAAGCTTGGGGTAATGTAAACGCTCGGTTGTATAATGCTAGTGGTTCGTGAGGTGATCCGCTACATGCATGAATCATTCACTGTTACCTTCCGATTACATATGATGAATCTTTTAGAGTCAGATGACTGTTTGCATTGTGGCGTCAATTGGGGGGGGGGGATCAATTGCATGTGATTTATGTCTGCGAGAGGTCGAAAGGTTGTGGTGTTTGGTTGTGTGACGTCATTATGGAGTATAATATATATATATAATATATATATATATATATATATATATAATATATATATATATATATATATATATATATATATATATATATAATATGGCACCACTGTGCTTCACGGCACAGTCCTAATAGTGATATAGTAGTGATCTCTTCTGTTTCCTGCAGCATCACAAAGTCAAAGATTTGAGTGGAGATGAATAATATACGAAATATTAATGACACAAATATTAAAGAATGCAGACTTTGACAAATCTGCTGGGCGAAAAGGTCTCTAGAAATACTCACAAGTTCACCTGGATGATAAGGTCATGGGAGGTCACACAGCAGCGTCGTGGCAAAGGTCACAACACGGAAACAGGTCACAAAACCTGCAGAGAATGTAGAAATATATTATTGCAACGTGGAAATATATTACTTGATCGTTCTGTTAAGGAAAGATGTAGTAATATAAGAAAATGCTGTCAGTAATATGTGGATATATGATCTATGGTATATGATCCGTCACATGTAGGGAGCGTTATATCCATTATACTCATGAACACAGACCTTATTAAATATCATAGAAATGTGAAATGAATTTTATAAAAAAAAAATCGAATGTGCTAACATGCATTAAAAAGCACAGATTTTGCATATATATATTTCGATTATTTTAAACAATCGTAAAAGTTTTAATTGCGAGAGTAATTCCGAAATTCATCCTAGTAATAACAAAATATATATGTGTGTGTGTGTAAATCACAAAACAATTGACACGTGATGAATTATGTGACAATGTCAGACCACGAAAGGAGGATGAATACAGGATTTTCTCTAAGAACTTTCGTATTTTTTAATATTAAATATTAAATCAGTTTCTTTATCACTATAAATCGAGATTATGCGTTTACTCCCCAAATGTCGAGTTTTGCATCAGATCGGGAAAATATGAATACGTGGTTGAAGGCTGTGTCCGCATGTGTCCATATGTGTTTTACACATTCCTCTCGTCTTCCACCCCCTTGACCACGCTCGTGACCTCGCTCAGTAATCTTCCTCACGTAAATACACAACAATAATTATGAGGGTGGTACCAGCGACGACATTAATGAGGTAACTACCTGTGATGACCGTGGCTGTGTTGACCTTAATCATTACCCCTCACAAGACAGGTCAATAATGTATCACTAACGACTGTATTGGTCCAGCCGTCCGTGTAGATGGTTCGTGTTGTAACTCACAGCGTTGTGTAAACACACGAGTTCTCAACAACAGTGTGGCGTGTTGTGGAGATTAGGGAAAAATAAATAAAATATATGAAGGTAAAGTGCTCACACACTCACACACACACACACACACACACACACACACACACACACACACACACACACACACACACACACACACACACACACACACACAACTGGGAAACAAAGGGCTGGCGTACCGAAAGGGAAACTATGAGGAAATTAATAAATTCGTATGGAATATACATTGGGACACAGAACTCGGAACCAAGTCCGTACAAGACATGATGGACTATGTCACCCAAAAATGTCAAGAGGCTGTAAGCAGGTTTGTCCCAGCCCGACAGGAAAAAACAGAGAAGCAAAGGAAGAATCCGTGGTTTAATAAGGAATGTATGAAAGCAAAGGAGCTGTACAAAAGGGCATGGAGGAACTTCCGTAATAACAGAACACCAGAAAGTAGAGAGAGATACCAGAGAACCAGGAACGAGTATGTCAGTGTGAGAAGAGCAGCTGAGAAAAGGTATGAAAATGATATAGCTAATAAAGCCAAGACCGAACCAAAGATACTACACAGTCACATCAGGAGGAAGACAACAGTGAAGGAACAGGTGATGAAACTTAGGGTGGGCGAGGACAGGTACACAGAGAATGACAAAGAAGTGTGTGAAGAACTCAACAAAAGGTTCCAGGAGGTCTTTACAATAGAACAGGGAGATATCGCGGCGCTAGAAGAGGTGGCAGCAAACCAGGTAACCTTGGATAGGTTCGAAATTACAAGAGATGAGGTCAAGAAGCACCTATTGGAGCTGGATGTGAGAAAAGCTGTTGGGCCGGATGGAATCTCGCCATGGGTATTGAAAGAGTGTGCAGGAGCACTTTGCCTACCACTCTCCATAGTGTATAGTAGGTCACTGGAAACGGGGGACCTACCAGAAATATGGAAGACTGCTAATGTAGTACCAATATACAAAAAGGGTGACAGACAAGAGGCACTGAACTTCTGGCCAGTGTCCTTAACTTGTATACCATGCAAGGTGATGGAGAAGATTGTGAGAAAAAAACTAGTAACACATCTGGAGAGAAGAGACTTCGTGACAACCCATCAACATGGGTTCAGGGAGGGTAAATCTTGCCCTACAGGATTGATAGAATTCTACGATCAGGTGACAAAGATTAAACAAGAAAGAGAAGGGTGGGCGGACTGCATTTTTTTGGACTGTCGGAAAGCCTTTGACACAGTACCCCATAAAAGGTTGATGCATAAGCTGGAGAAACAGGCAAGAGTAACTGGTAGGGCGCTCCAGTGGATAAGGGAGTACCTAAACAATAGGAAGCAGAGAGTTACAGTGAGGGGTGAGACCTCAGACTGGTGTGAAGTCACCAGTGGAGTCCCACAGGGCTCTGTACTTGGACCTATCCTGTTTCTGATATACGTAAATGATCTCCCAGAGGGTATAGACTCATTCCTCTCAATGTTTGCTGACGACGCCAAAATTATGAGAAGGGTTAAGACAGAGGAGGACAGCTTGAGGCTTCAAGAAGACCTGGACAAGCTGCAGGAATGGTCGAATAAATGGCTGTTAGAGTTTAATCCAAGCAAATGTAATGTAATGAAGATAGGGGTAGGAAGCAGGAGACCAGATACAAGGTATCACTTGGGAGATGAAATACTTCAAGAGTCCGAGAGAGAGAAAGACCTGGGGGTTGATATCACGCCAGACCTGTACCCTGAAGCTCATATCAAGAGGATAACAGCAGCAGCATATGCCAGGTTGGCTAACATAAGAACGGCCTTTAGAAACTTGTGTAAGGAATCTTTCAGAACATTATATACCACATATGTCAGACCAATCCTGGAGTATGCGGCACCAGCATGGAGTCCATATCTAGTCAAGCATAAGACTAAAATGGAAAAGGTTCAAAGGTTTGCCACCAGACTAGTACCCGAGCTGAGAGGTATGAGCTACGAGGAGAGACTACGGGAATTAAACCTCACTTCGTTGGAAGACAGAAGAGTTAGGGGGGACATGATCACCACATTCAAGATCCTCAAGGGAATCGACAGGGTTGATAAAGACAGGCTGTTTAACACAAGGGGCACACGCACTAGGGGACACAGGTGGAAATTGAGTGCCCAAATGAGCCACAGAGATATTAGAAAGAACTTTTTTAGTGTCAGAGTGGTTGACAAATGGAATGCATTAGAAAGTGATGTGGTGGAGGCTGACTCCATACACAGTTTCAAGTGTAGATATGATAGAGCCCGATAGGCTAAGGAACCTGTACACCTGTTGATTGACAGTTGAGAGGCGGGACCAAAGAGCCAGAGCTCAACCCCCACAAGCACAGCTAGGTGAGTACACACACACACACACACACACAGGGTCTGGTAGCTGAGTGGACAGCGCGCAGAACTCGTAATTCTGTGGTCCAGGTTCGATTCCCGGATCAGGCAGAAACACATGGGCAAAGTTTCTTTCACCCTGATGTTCCTGTTAGCTAGCAGTAAAGAGGTACCTTTGAGTTAGACAGCTTTTACGGGCTGCTTCCACTATACAAACACACACACACAGGTCCCGCGTCTCAACTGTCAATCAACTGGTGTACAGATTCCTGAGCCTACTGGGCTCTATCATATCTACATTTAAAACTGTGTGTGGAGTCAGCCTCCACCACATCACTGCCTAATGCATTCCACTTGTTAACAATGTTAACCAAGATTTCTGCACAACTCGGTTAAATAGACCAATTCAAATATGCTGTCAGAAATGAATAGTTAATTACGAATGGCATAGAAATATGCAGGAGTTATATAGGTGGTTTCAAGAGGTCTTTGGAATGGAGCCGTGACATAAGCAGTATACAAGGTTTCACAAAACGACCGAACTGTGCTCAAATATATAGACGAAACCCCAAATAAAAGCCAAAATACTTGAGAAAACGACATTTCTGTGACAAAATATTATTTAGTAACTATAGTTTCTATAAGTAATTGCAAATATTCTTTGCAATCAATACTAGGATAAAACTGTGAAACATTGTTTACATCTCTCTCTGACACTAGGATAAGACTGTGAATTATTATTTATGTCTTACACTAGGATAAGACTGTGAATCATTATTTATGTCTGACACTAGGATAAGACTGTGAATCATTGTTTATGTCTCTCCCTGACATTAGGATAAGACTGAATCATTGTTTACGTCTATCTATGACACTAGAATAAAACTGTGAATCATTGTTTACGTCTCTTACACTAGTATAAAACTGAATCATTTTTACGTTTCTCTCTGATACTAGTATACACCTCTGAATCATTGTTTACGTCACTCTCTGTGACACTATTATAAACCTGATTCATTGTTTACGTCTATCTATGACATTAGTATAAAACTGTGAATTATTGTTCAGGAAATTAGCCAACGATATCCAGCCCAATCAGCAGGTAACAGTAATTCTCTCCGGAATGAACCTAGTAATTAACGGATCACAGAGTGAGGTGGGTCTGACCCCTTGAACCACTGACCAGGGAAGCATGTAATGCTTCTCCACCACCTTGGCGGGCCATTAAGGATTAATGGTTAACCTAAGATCAGTATTCCCTCTCTCCTCTAATCTTGGCTCGTTCGTAGCCAAGATTCCATACAAGAGAATATAGTTAGATCGAACAGGTTCGAATCATTTACTGTGGATTTATTTGAATTACTCGAGCTATTGTTGATATACGACAAATGGGATTGACAGCTGTCAAGAGCTGAGATCTACCAGAACCATCCCTATATATATATATATATATATATATATATATATATATATATATATATATATATATATATATATATATATATATATATATATATATACATATATATATATATATATATATATATATATATATATATATATATATATATATATATATATATATATATATATATATATATATATAGTGACGATAATCTCCTTCAAGAGATTGAGCCTGCTCTTCCCTCCTAAGTTCGTCGCTATACATCCCTATACAACTAATATGGAAGAAATATCCAACAAGTACAACTCCAAGGTTTGCCAGAGAGCAAACGTATTCAGCACCAGGAACACCTGCTCCGCCTCCGCCACTCGAACCACCAAACTACCTGTCCGTCGCCTGCTCATCGCTGATTGGCTGGTGGTCAGTCGCACCTGCTCCTCCACCGCCACACTACCTGATGTCTGGGGCCACCACGACCTGCAGACCTCAGAATATCCAGTGCTTTCAACAAGTTAACACGTCTCGTTCGTAGACTAAGCTCTGGCTTACGTGTACTAAGAGAGGTGGTAGCTTAAAGCCAATATTCCTGCACCCATATTTTGCATTGTATATTGTTCACTTGTTATTACTCACTTGTCTTAACGTAACTTTTCATTATGTCATTTGATTATTCTTATTATTTTGATTGATTGATTTTATGATACGAATTTTATGTCCATTTTATTCATGTTTTGCTTTTCTAACGTAATTAAAATCTCATTGTTAAATTTACTTGTGTTTTGTGTGTCTTCCCATTACCTTACCACAGACGAAGTTCCAGATTTTCTCTTTTTTGTTTCTATATGTGACGAGGCCATACCCCTAGCTTTTGAAACCGCCGAACACCAACGCGTTACCGTCACAATATATATATATATATATATATATATATATATATATATATATATATATATATATATATATAATATTGACACTACAGAGCTAACCGGTGGTGCCTGGGTCTTTGTCTCATCTATCCATCAATTTATCTAGCCATCCATCCATTTATCCAGGTATCTGTCCATGTATCTATCCATCCATCCATTTATCCAGGTATCTGTCCATGTATCTATCCATCTATGTATCGTCTATTCATCTATCCACTCATCTTTCCATCCATATATCCATCTATATGAAATGTAAACATATACACTAAATCCCAATAATTACCCACATCAGCCAACTACCTAACCCACCCTGACCTGCTCCTAGGTACAAGGCCCAAAAAAAGATACTAATGTGTAATATTTTATGATGTGGTAACTCACTGAATGGTTAATATTAACGTATTAACCAGTATTAGTAGGTATTAGTTTACGTATTAGTAATTTTCAGGCACTGAAAAGTCTTGTCAGAAAATAAGCTTGTCATTAAAAGGTCTTACTGCGTTTACAGACTTTGTAAGCTTTCCGAGGCACACTACGATTTTCCAAAAATGGTTTGATTCGTGTTTTATAACGCTCACTTCCGTGTTGCAACGCTCAAGCATGTTTATGAAATGCTCTAATCTATTGTTCAATGCTCAGACATGTTTCGTAACGCTCAAACATGTTTTGCAGTGCTGAAATGTATTTGTGAATGCTCAGATATGGTTTATAATGCGCTATCCTGTTTTGCAACGTTCAAACATGCTTGCAACACTATAGCATATTTTTCAACTTTCAAAATAAAAAAAAAAATCGCAATACTCAAACATATTGAAATATATTTCAGGTACGATATTATTACAGCAAGTTCACTAGACACAGCTAATTCGCAAAACTATCTGATAAGCGTCAAATATGGAGTGGTTATGGCCGACCAGATGCGCACAAGCCTTGACGCACCATCTATAATCTTCCGAGGTCAGTGCATGTTAGCCTCAGTATTAAGGATCCTGAGAATTGTTAAAACACTAGAGAGAATGGAATTCCACAGCCGCCTTAGTGGTGAATATTGAGTGTTCTACATTATGGAACTCCACTTGTGGATGCAAGAGTGCACGCCATCACATTGTACGGACCTAATACCTTGACATGTGGACTGAGGTCTGTCGTGTAATTGGGTCTTTCTGTAAAGCCGGTATTGTTAGCAGGCCATTGTTACCTTAAGGGGCGTTGTGTGTTCAGTCCCTTGTTAATTAGAACGAGTTCAACGTCCTAATCATAGACGCTAGCGTCAAAAGTTACCCATCGTAGAGAGTTGTAAGGTGATAGTTTTCAGGCTATAGTGAGTTAAATGGGAGATAATATGGTGTTTATTGTTGTTGTAGATTCAACTACTCGGGACAAAAATTCCAAGTAGCACGGACTATGGTGAGCCCGTAGTGGACTTTAGGGAGATAATGGGTTAATCATCTCAGCTTTCTCAATGGCTGCTGTGTAAAGGAAGACTCATTCATGATGTCACGGCTCTAACCAACACGTGAGTGGGCCAAACATCTGCGCCTGTGTCCCTTCGGTACACTTGTAGAGCCTGACTCTTGCTCCCAGGGAGCAAGAGTGATGGTGTGGTCTCCAGGAAGCCCGCCAAGGTATTGTGTGCTCGCAGTTTGTCTCCAGTAGACGTGGCTGCTGCCACTAGCACGGCCAACTAGCAGTGCTCTCCTCGTGACTTTCTCCAGCGTTAAACCCACCGCCATCTGTGTTCACGGCAACCATCGTTTCAGAATCGTGTCCGCAACACTAAATGAATTAGCTGTTAGTCTCAGTTACTGAAACTAGTAGAGAGAGACATGGCCACATTAGGAGCAACAGACTATCAGAGTGATCGTGTTGCAAGTCATCCGTGTACTAAATTTATGGTAAATGTTTCTAGTGAACTGGTTACCGTCAAAGGAGAGTTGTCACATGATCCTCGGCTTGTATTGCTTTAAGACAGTGTTTAGAGCGAAACTTAGACTCGCCGCCACGACTTTGCACGAACTGTGTGAACCACCGCTTAGGCCGCCATACTCCACATGTGTTGTTAGCCAGCCACCATTGTCAAGGTCGCCATGTGCTCCTAGGCCGTCACACTCGCTCTAGTTGTTAACACATGACCTTATTCTGCCACCTCGTGCACTACTCCAGCACCGTCTATGGTGCTGGCCACCTGCTGCCCTCCGTGTGTCATCCTTACATACGATACCACGTGCAGTTGATTCTAATGGATCCAGCACCACGTCTGTGAAATTTTGCATGTCCAGCCACATGCTGTATGATTTGAGATATAGAGGACTCCCAGTCCTCTGCGTCCGTGCCACAGCTATTGTCCGGATGAGTGTCCAGCTGTCCTCCTAATAGCACGTCGCATTTTGACGTATATTCCACCTGAGGCCACAAATCGTCGTACTAGAAAATGAAAGCGGCTCGCGAAATTGACATACTGTCCCGTTTTCTGTTTTGGGTCCTCTGGTAGGCTAGGTACGACAGTTTCATGAGGTTGGGGGAACCTTAGGAAGACAAATTGCATATGTGCCCAGTGGTTCAGGTCGTCCTCGGAGGAGCTGCGTGTACGAGAAATTGCTACGAGTACATTAAGGCCGACCATACTGTAAGTACAGTCTCTACAGTTCTTGTTAAGTCTTTGTCTATGCATTGAGCTTGGTGATCATGCAAACGATCCTTAACTTCTCAACCCCCACCACAGGTGTGTGAGGGTTGAGGTTGAGCAAGGCTGCCTGGTGGCCATATGTGTCGTACCATATGTCGCACCTCTCCTGTGTGTAGGTGACGTGTTTACTACATTTCGTATTGTGTTGACTGTCTTATTGACGAGTTGTTTGTAATTTATTATGTGCGTGATTTTTGTGTTGATTTCATTGAGCGTTGCCAGACCTGTTTGGGGCTTCAGTGTAAACCCCTTCCAACCGGCAGTGACAGAGGCAGAGTTGACGATTGGTTGATGAGAGACGTCTCGCGCCCCTGTGGGAGCGTATTCAATTAGTTGAATGTTGCATATATCCCTCTGAGGCAATATGAGGCTTATACACACTCCAGTCTCCAGTAAACCCAAGCACCCAGTGTATTATTTTATTGTCATTGTATTTATTATAAAATAATAAATATGTACAATAAAAGTATGAAAGCGTACACAGATCAGTACATGAACAGCACAAGATACAATTAAAGCCAAAAGCACCAAAATAAAACTGAAATACAATACATAAAATATACATACACCAAGGATACACAAGCTCACCCATCACGGGACAGCACGAAGTCTGCAGAACAAGGAAAACAGAAATACATTACAGTAAACTGTCAGGCACGGCAAAAACAACAAGTACCACACACACACACACACACACACACACACACACACACACACACACACACACACACACACACACACATACACACACACACTTGTCTTGTGACCATCGTGTTGGGTGGACGTGGGGTTGGGAGCTCCTGGTTCACTAGTGGAGTGGGAGGGGTTATCAGGCAAACTCGAAGTGAAAAAGAGTGTACAAGTGAATGAAAAAACCTTGGGTTTTGACCAGAGCCATAAGGTAGTGAAGAAAAACAGTTTAATTAGCGTAATTCAAAATAGTGTGCAGTGGCAGTGTGCAGTGTGGAAGCAGGCCTCACCGACCTCTGACCGCGTGACCTCACCTCCCGGCAGCAACCCTTATACCACTACGTGGGACGACGATTGGAGATTCACTCACCTATTGTGTTAGCAGATTGTGCAAGGTATTGAGGAGCGCCTTTTTGGCTAGATTGTTACTGCAATGACTAGAAGGGGTTCAAGGTCAATCACCAGCAGGGATGAGGAGGAGGACAGATTTATAGACAAATTAATAGGGAAATTTGTAGAGAGAAGGAGTGATTGGTTGGAGGATCTAATCCAGGGGATTAAAAGTGAGGTATTTCAGCAAATACAGGATGCGGTAGAGAGGCAGAAACAAGAACTTATGCTCTATGTTCAGGAAGAGATTAGGAAGGGAAGAGAGGACTGGGAGAGGGAATGTGCTCGTATCACAAACGAATTAGGAAGGATTAGCAGCATGGCTAAGGATAGAGGATTAGTGGGGGATGGGTTAGTGACTACGGTTGGGATGGGGAATCCCCAGGGGACAGGCTACCAGCATGACAATGAATTACCGAGGAGACGGTCTATTATAATACATGGATTATTCGAATCTAGGGCACCAACAAGACAAGAGAGAATAGAAACAGAAAAATACGAATTGCACGAGATATTGAGGTGTATTGGAGCAGGAATGGCAGAACACGAGGTGGATATAAATCGACGGGTTGGACCTTACAATTGTACCAAGAATAGACCTGTTCTGGTGCAATTCTCCAATGAGGAGGCAGTGGAGTACATAATGAGGACCAAGCATTTACTCAGAGGAAGTGAAACCCATTACAATGTGTTTATAGAGAGGTTTATGACGAAAGATGAGCAAATAGCCCACAAAAATAGATGGCAACAACGACACCGAACTAGCCTTTCAGGTAGTCTCACCTCCCAGGTCACATCCCAGGCCACCTCCCAGGTCACCTGCCAGGTCGCATCCTCCCCAACTCAGCCCTCCTATACCTCCCCCCTGCCTCAGCCTCCCAAAACCCCCCTGTCCCTTCCACATTTGCACCTCCCCAACGATTCCCCTGCCCCTGCTACATCACACTTGTCAGCGACCCCAGTGGGTCAAGCCATGCCCTCCCCAAACCCACCTTCCCATCCCCCCTCCCCAAATACCCCTTCCTACTCCCCTGCCCCTTCTACCCCATTGACTTCAATTCCATCTACTCCATCCCAGCTTCCACTGCACCCCTCTTCCACACACCCCCAAACCCCACCCAACCCTCACCCCTCCTATGCACCTCCAACCCACATTTAACCCCCTCACCTTGTGACCCCCTAACACCTTCCCCCATCTCCCTCTTCCCCTCTTCTACCCCAAAACCCCCACCTACCCCCGATTCCCCCCTAACTAATATACCCTCTCTTCCACTCCCAGCACCCATGCTCCATTCTCATCTCAGCTCTCCGCCCTCAGTATCCCTCTCCCCCCCAACCTCTCAACCTCTATCTGACTCTCAGTCTCACTCTATTTCTCAGCCCCCCTATGCTATTCAGACCCCTAACTTTCAGACCCATTATGCCCTTCCTACCCCCCTAGATGCCCAGACCCCATTCGCCTACCAGGCACTCCCAGGCACCCCCCTAGCACCCCCCCACTCACCCCCACAGCCCCCACTTGCCCCCCAGACACCCCCCAGTTCCCCCCAGACCCCTGGTGAAAGGGGGAACTCTGACACCCGAGTTTCCAAGAAGAGTCTCAAGGTTTGGTACACCAATGCTGATGGAGTAGCCAATAAAGCAGAAGAGATAAAAGAAAGAGTTAGTGAGGCAGACCCAGACATAGTGGCAATAGTGGAAACTAAAATAAATGGTATGATCTCGGATGCAATCTTTCCAGAGGGGTACCAGGTGATAAGAAAAGAAAGGACACAGAGACAGGGAGGAGGAGTGGCACTACTAATAAAGCGGAAATGGAAGTTTGATGAGCTGGAAAATCCGGGTACCAATGAAAGCACGAGCTTCATACATGGAACTCTGACAGTGGATGGGAAGAAGATTGTAATCTTGATACTCTACAATCCCCCACCAAACAGTAGAAGGCCCAGGCAGGAGTACGAGGACAGCAACAAGACATGTATGGATGAACTGCAGAGGGCAGCAACTTTAGCGCATAGAATGAGAGCGAAGCTGCTGGTCATGGGGGACCTAAATCACGGAGAGATAGATTGGGAAACGAGGAATCCCCATGGCGGGGAAGAGACCTGGGGAGCGAAGCTGGTAGACGTTATTGACAGGAATTTCCTAACACAGCATGTGGAAGAAGATACTAGGGAAAGAGGAGGGGATACGCCCAGCCTATTAGATCTCATTATCACTCAGAATGTAGAAGACATCGAGCAGTTGGAACATGAAATACCACTAGGAGCTAGTGACCATTGTGTCCTAGTCTTTGACTACATGATGGAGTTTAAAATTGTGACCAAAGGACAAGAGGTCCGGGAAAGGAGACTTGATTACAGAAAAGGGGACTACAGAAGGATAAGGGACTACCTGGGAGAAGTGCAGTGGGAGGAAGAACTTAGAGGAAAAACAGTGCAAGGTATGATGAACCAAGTCATATTGAAATGCAAGGAGGCTGAAGATAGATTTATTCCAACAATAAAGGAAAAAAGCAGGAGGGAATATAATAACCCATGGTTTAATAGACAGTGTCAGGAAGCAAAGGTGAGAAGCAGGAGGGACTGGAGGGAGTACAGAAGACAAAGGACAGAGGACAACAGGATTAGATGTAACAGAGCTAGGAATGATTACATTAACATAAGACGAGTGTCGGAAAGAAATTATGAGAATGATATTGCAGTCAAAGCGAAAAAGCAACCAAAATTACTACATAGCCATATAAGAAGGAAGATGTCGGTAAATGACCAAGTGACAAGACTGAGGAAAACAGAAGGGGCATATACAGAAAGCGACAAGGAAATCTGCGAGGTACTGAATGCAAAATTCCATGGAGTGTTCACAACCGAGCCTGAGCAGCTCCCTTTGTTAGAAGAGATTACCCAAGATGAAAGACTATCAGATATAGAGGTGACAGCAGAGGAGGTAATGAAACAGTTGACAACACTGGATGCAAATAAAGCTGTTGGACCAGACAAAGTATCACCGTGGATACTTAAAGAGGCAGCGCAGGCTCTCAGCGTGCCTCTGGCAATGATCTTTAATGAGTCACTTATGTCGGGAGAATTGCCCAGTTGCTGGAAGGAGGCAAATGTCGTACCGATTTTCAAAAAAGGTGATAGGGAGGAGGCACTTAACTACAGACCCGTATCACTGACAAGCATCCCCTGCAAAATACTTGAAAGAATAATTAGGCTAAGACTTGTTGAACACCTGGAGAGCAGTGGGTTTGTAAACAAGCACCAACATGGGTTCTGGACAGGGAAATCATGCCTAACAAACCTTTTAGAATTCTATGATAAAGTAACAAGGATAAGGCAGGACAGAGAAGGCTGGGCAGACTGCATATTTCTTGACTGCCAAAAGGCCTTTGATACGGTACCGCACATGAGACTGCTATACAAACTTGAGAGGCAGGCAGGAGTAAGCGGAAAGGCCCTAGTATGGGTGAAGAACTACCTAACAGGAAGGAGCCAGAGGGTAATGGTAAGGGGCGAAAAGTCGGACTGGCGAACAGTAAACAAGTGGAGTACCTCAAGGATCGGTGCTGGGACCAATCCTCTTTCTAATTTACGTAAATGATATGTTTACAGGAGTGGAATCATACATGTCAATGTTTGCGGATGACGCAAAATTAATGAGAAGAGTTGTGACAGACGAGGATTGTAGGATCCTCCAAGAGGACTTAAACAAGCTGCAGAGATGGTCAGGGAAATGGCTACTGGAGTTTAACACCAGTAAATGTAAAGTTATGGAAATGGGATCAGGTGACAGGAGACCAAAGGGACAGTACACAATGAAGGGGAACAGCCTACCTGTAACGATTCGAGAAAGAGACCTGGGAGTGGATGTGACACCTAATCTAACTCCTGAGGCACATATAAATAGGATAACGACAGCAGCGTACTCTACACTGGCGAAAATTAGAACTTCATTCAGAAACCTAAATGAGGAAGCTTTTAGGGCACTTTACACTGCCTACGTGAGACCCGTCTTAGAGTATGCCACGCCATCATGGAGCCCCCACCTGAAGAAACACATAAAGAAACTGGAGAAGGTTCAGAGGTTTGCGACGAGGCTTGTCCCAGAGTTACGAGGGATGGGATATGAAGAGCGGCTGAAGGAACTGAACCTAACGACACTAGAGAAAAGAAGGGAGAGAGGAGATATGATAGGGACATATAAAATACTCAGGGGAATTGATAAAGTGGAAATAGATGAAATGTTCACACGTAATAATAACAGAACGAGGGGACATGGGTGGAAACTGGAAACTCAGATGAGTCACAGAGATGTTAGGAAGTTTTCTTTTAGCGTGAGAGTAGTAGAAAAATGGAATGCACTTGGGGAACAGGTTGTGGAAGCAAATACTATTCATACTTTTAAAACTAGGTATGATAGGGAAATGGGACAGGAGTCATTGCTGTAAACAACCGATAGCTAGAAAGGCGGGATCCAAGAGTCAATGCTCGATCCTGCAAGCACATATAGGTGAGTACATATAGGTGAGTACACACACAAAAAAACATACCAGTGGAAATGAAACACACACTAACGCCTCCAAAACAAACTGAGGCCGTTACCACCACCAACACAATAAACACGTAATTGAAGAACACAGACGACCCAAACAAGGGCAACGTTGGGTGAAGCAGATAACCCCAAACAAACATTCAACCACACCCATAACAAAAACAATGACATGATGGCAATTAAGGCGAAGCCTTCAACACCCAAACAAACATACAACAACATCCAAACTGAACAAGAGAGAGGGGAACACAGGCTACAGACTAAATCCATCACATCACACACCCAGACAATCGTCACACGCCAGGAAGGGAGACACCTCCGACCCTCGCCACAAGACACACGCCGCCCGCATCAAAAGGGGACGCAGCCCCAAACACACGAGTCAAGGATCGTGTACCACATAATAATCATCTGGCGGCATACTGTCACTCGAATACGGTAAATTAGGCTGGTACGTAGGGCGAAGAGCAGGGATGGGGGGGGGGGGGCATGAACAAGCAGAAGCCCCAGGACCTTTTTAATTAACACCAAATCTGCACAACCACCGACACCAACGACCCCCACCTCTGTACACTAACACTGGGGAGGCACACTGGCAAGGGATTCACCGCACCCCGCCCCTGCTCCACGTACACCACCGCCTTGTCCACCCCACCTGCACCCACCACAGGCATTAATGTGGCTGGACCACCAAGGGACCCCGATCTGGCAGACCCCTTCCTACGTTTCTGCTGAGGGACCAGCTTGTCCGAGCTCTACTGGTCCCGTAAGCGTCTAGGGGAATGCACATCCTCCATCGAAGAGGCAACTGGAACCGCCTGCCGAGCCGCGCGGCAACCACTCACGTCCAGAGACTCCACAGGCGGAGCCAGAGCCCCAGAACTGCTGTCCACAACAGGCATTGATTCTCCCAAGGGAGCCGGAACCACCAGGATAGCAGGCGGTAAATTGTGTACCTCCACCAGCACCGACTGTCTTACACTAACCTGTAGTCGGAGACGCATCCACACACACACCATCCTGCCGGCAGCCCCTTGGTGCACAGGGCGCCCAACCGGTTCCGCGCAAGCCACTGCAGTCTGCCAGCCAGCCTGCACAGCCGGCTGGCTGGCAGACGGCACACCACCAACATCTAACACGTCCGTAGGATCCTCCTGGGATCGGAGTGGCGGTAAATCACTCTCGGGAAAACACCCTCCCTGAAGATATTTACATGAGCAACGGGCAAGCCTGTTGACCAGGCTGCTCAAAGAGCCCATCCGACATTTCAAACTGGGCGCCACACACTGCCACATACTTCAACTTCACACTCAGGTACTTACACAGTACCGGCACCATTGGGCATAGGGAACAAGCAGCCCTCACACCGATCAAGTAATGTCCTGAACACCTCAGGGCGAACAAATTTCACCACCATATGGCGGTCTTCCTGCAACCCCACCAGGTCCGTCAGCTCCACACCAGTACTTTTACCAGTGCAGTGCTAAGGTGTGTGTGGTCAACAAACGAGCCCCATATTAAATTTTTTTAATTTACATGCCAACGGCATGCAAAAAAATACAAAAATAATAGGCACTGAAGTACCGCAAAACACAAACATCATAACTACCACATTACAAACTCAGCACAAGTACAGAAAAACACGATTTAAGTAAACGGGAACACAAAAGTGGCAAATAAGAACATAAACATAAATAAAAAACTCAATCACCGAACACATGGGCACAAACACGGAAAAAACACATCTACTAAATGCAGCAAACAAGGCAATGTCTATACACATTTATGTCGAAAATCAGCCTTAGGATATCGCAGACAGTACACCTCCCAGATCCCCCAGTCCCATTTGTCAAGGTGGCCGCCTGGCGGCATACAGTGTTTTATAAATTCCGGACTATCATAGTCAAAACACACCTCACGCTGTTAACCAAACAGAAGGAAGATTCACGGGGGCAGGCGGCACACTCGCCCCGACACGGGCTCTGACCCCACGGTGGCCACCATCATGGCGTCCTTCGACATGTCGACCGTCCCCCCGGTGGGGGGTGGCAGCACAGGGGGGGGGGGGCAACATCACAGGGGACAAGTGTATAGGGTGCGGCAGCACTGGGGCTGTCACCACAGTTTTTTTTTTTTTTCTACCACAGACGTGGCCACACATTTACATTGCTAACCAGCATATATACATTTTCTTCTGTCCTCCATGGACAGGGTTAGAGAAGTGTTAAACATATAGTTCAAGGGTTTATTGAACACTCAACCACAGAAGGTGATTCGGTGCTTTTAAAATGCTAAGCTAACCTACATACGTAAATACATAGATACACAGATTTACGTATGCCCTACATAAAGTGTTAGATGTGTCTTTTACATAGTGTCATTAATGTACATTCACAAAGGTGAAATGTAATTCTGATCAGCTTCCATATATGCTTTATACCCATACATATACGTACACATACACACACACATATACATACATATATACACACACACATGCATTCACATACATCTGTCTCATTTACTCTGACAGGGTGAGATAGCTGATAAAGAAACTAGTGTGCAATTAAGCACTTAATCACTGAAGGTGATGAAGGTGCTTTTACAATCTCAGGTTATATAGTTACATCATATATATACATTGTATGATTGATATATTACATGGTCAATCTTGGATACAAGTCCAATATATCATCAAGTGTTCCAGTACTCATATAGTAACTACAGAGTTCAGCATACCTCAGCCCAGGAGGGCGAAAGTCAGTCAGTATGGGACATTCTACAATATAATGTTCAAGAGAGTGCATGTTTTCTCTTTCACAAAGTTGACACATTGTGTACTCGACATTTGGGTTTTGAGAAAGCTGCCAGATACGTCTATATCCCAGGCGTATTCTGGCCACTATAACATCACATTGCCGGGTTCTTGTTCTATTAGTCCCATATGTGAATGTCTCCTCACGATATCTATCATAATATTTAATGCTACAACTTTCAGGTCTTTGAGAATTTGTTAGGTCGGTGAGATTTTCATTAGATATTTGTTTAAGTATTCTCTTTGTCACTGCTAATGAAACACCCATATCAATTTCTACCACTGGTTTTCTGCAGGCTGACTTAGCAATCATATCAACAGTGTCATGCCTTGAGATGCTAACATGTGATGGTATCCATAGGAATTTAATCTCAAATCTGTTTTCTTTGGCAGCTAAAACATTCATTCGAATATCACTGACTATTTTCTGGGTGTCACTACTATGTGCGTTCAATGCCAGGAGTGCACTCTGCGAGTCACAGTATATAAGTCCACTGCCTTTGTCTTTTAAAAATTCAGTGGCAAGGTATATGCCTGCAAGTTGGGTTTGAGTTGTACTTGCCCAGTCATTGACGCGCTTCATTGCTGTATGTACGAGAGAAGATTGTTCAAATATGTTACATGCACATCCGGTACATCGTCCACCTTCTTCTACAGAGCCGTCGGTATAGCACTGATAAACATCGTTACCCATACTCTGAGTACTTTCAGTGATGCTTTTCAGTGTTAACTGTTTTAATAATGTAGTGTGCACACTATCTTTCTTGGGCGCATTTACAAAATCAACTGATAGATCCCAGTTATCCCATGGAGTAATTGGCTGATTAATCATTAGTTGAGTTGGGTACATATTTAATATTTTGATGGAGTTGGCTACCTTGTAGAACCAATATACATAATCAGATTTCGTTCTTCTTCTATAGACCTCAGGTGAGTGCAGCATTTTAGAAAGTTTAGCTTGAAACTTCATGTATTGTCTAGATCTACTCAATGCCTTCACGCCGAAAACTGTGCTAATAGACAAAATTCTCTCACTTATGGTAGGTAATTTTAACTCTGCTCTCATGTTAACTATTCTCGTGGACTTTGGAGCCTCAAGGATGAGACGCATAGCTTCATTTTGCAAGGTTTCAAGAGATTTCAGCTCTTTGTCAGTATACAGTGTGAGATGTAGAGCATTGTAGTCAATCACAGAGCGTATAAATGATACATAAAACATTCTAGCAAGTCTCACGTTAAGTCCATGATTGACACCAACAAGGACCCGCAAGGGCTTTAATCTCTCCCAAAGTTTCCTCTTGAGAGAAGAAAGGTACCCAGGGTCGTTAATGGGGACACCAAGGTATCTGTAAGACTCGCAGTTCTCAAGTGCTCGCCCATCTATATGATAATTGGGTGGTGGAATACCACATGGAATGAGGGCACGAGTTTTCTGTACAGAGATAAGGAGGCCACATTCCTCAGCTCTAGTAGCAAAAGCGTCGAGCAGAACTTGCATTCTAGCCTCGGTGGCAGCCTGTAAACATATATCATCAGCATAACAAATGACAGTGTCTTCATTATTAGTTGGAAGATCTTTAATTAGTTTATGCATCAGAACGTTGAACAACAAGGGGCTGAGGACCCCTCCTTGTGGAGTTCCCAGTTCAAAGTGTTTGCTCTCTGTGCTTTTAACACCATTAAACAAAACATATGCTGTTCGATTAGACAAATAGCCCTTTATCCATTTCAGTAATTTTCCTTATATTCCCAGCTCGGCAAGCTGTTCCAGTATGATTTCTCTGTTTGCTGTATCAAAAGCTGCTGCTAAGTCGATGAAGACTGTTTGAGGGGAAGCTTCAATATGTGCGAAGTACTCAGCAAAACAGTGTTGTGTACTGAGCCCAGGCATAAATCCAAACAGTTGGGGTGACAGGTGCCCCTGTATACGATACATGAGTCGGTTAAGAACAATACGTTCAAGCACTTTACAAACACACGATGTTAGAGATATGGGTCTATAATTATCTGAGTGTGGTTTGGGGATGGGAACAATGACACTCTTTGTCCAAGCATCAGGTAATACTCCTTCACGTAAACTCATTCTGTACAACACTAATAGTGGATTACCTGGTACGTGTGAGACTAATCTCAGTAGACTGTAAGTAATACCATCCTCTCCAGGAGCAGTTGATTTTCCCATCTTTAGTGCATGATTTAATTCATATTCAGTTACATCATTAAGGTCTGACACGTCAATAGCTGTACAGGCAAGATTGATGGTTCGTTGTCTGTTGGGGCGTGTGTCATCAAGTTTGTGCTGTATGTTAATTGGGAGTGAGTCGTAGCTCGATGTTAGTGCCCATTGATCAAGGAGGATGTTTGCTTGTTCTAGTGGGCTGTGGTGCAGCGGTTTGGTTGGGCTGCTTCTAGAGATTTTTCGTATCTTTTCCCAAACTTCAACAAGTGTTGTTTGCTCATTTATACTTTGTAGGAACTCTTCCCAATGTTTATTACGTATAACGTTGCTCATGTCTCTCACCTCTCTATTTGCAACTAGAAATGCATGCAAGTCACCTTGTGCTTTGGTTCGTTTGTACGCATCTCCAAGTTGCTTTACTCGTTCATGTTCTTTAACAAATACGGGGTCAAGGACCCACTTGGGTGGTGGTAGGTGTTGCCCACTTCTGCTAGGCTTACGACCTGTTCCCCAACACACCCATGTGTCATAGTAGGTAGTAATCGTATCAACGAGATCTCTGGAGAAGGCTTGTACATTCGTTATTGTGTAATCTTGATACCATTTTGATATACAATTAATAAAGTGGTCATGCAAGCCATATGGAATATTCATTTTCCGTCTCTGATGTCTATTAGGTACATCACATTGTACCTCATAGGAAGCAGAAACTGCATAGTGATCACTAAGTGATTTACCAACGAACATTCCATCCTATCTTGCACAAGGTTTCTACCCATTACATAATCAAGTCTGCCTCCCAATAAATGAGTTTGGGTATCCGTAGTATACACGGTTAATCTGTTGTCATAAACATATTTGATAAATTTGCATCCATTATCGTTGTTAGTAATGTCTCCCAGCGTAATATGTCTAGCATTAAAATCTCCCATGTATATTGTCCCATGATTGTCTAGATCCGGGGACAATGTTTCATTGAGTTTCTGGCTTCTGGCATATACGTTGAGGAATGAAAAGTGGCCTGCTGTAGTTTGTACATGAAAGTGATGGTACTGTGTGTGTACATTGTGTGACGTGCTCACAAGAATGTGCGGTAAATCACTTCTGACGTATGTTAATAGGCCTGTGGCGTTACTGTTATTATAGGATGCATACCCTCTGATCTTTGGTGGGGTTTTGTTTATCATATTGGACGTGTAGGGCTCCTGTAAAGCAATTATATCTATGTTGTTACTGGTAAGATATGCAATTAGATCATTCAGTCTTTTGTTGATGCTACGAATGTTTAACTGAGAAACCTAATGGTCCTTGTGTCAACAGCAGCCATCGTCTTGGTGTTGTTCCTCCCTGGGACTGGTGGTCCCATTGTTGTCCTTGTCCCACTTACACAATGTGTCAATAAGTGACTACGACGTAAAGAGCCGCACCAACCTGGCGTTTGGTGTCGTCAGGAACATCTGGTGACATCATCAGTTTCTCGATCACTGAGCAACTCGGGATGGTCCGCGAGTAAATGCTCTCTGTAAGTCGTAGGGCATAATATTTTGATAGTG
Organism: Procambarus clarkii; assembly: GCF_040958095.1. NCBI lineage: Eukaryota > Metazoa > Arthropoda > Malacostraca > Decapoda > Cambaridae > Procambarus > Procambarus clarkii. The sequence continues at coordinate 29,753,384 of NC_091152.1, read as the reverse complement.
TGTAACAAGTGTGACGGCGGCCTCCCTCGCGTGCCCCCCCCCCTCCACCACCCCCGCCCGCCATCTTCTCCCACCCCGCTACCTGCGCCCGACCCAGCCAGCCGCCCATCAACACACAGCCTACCCACACACGGTGCCCAGGCCATGCCCAACCCCCTAGGAGGGTAATGCTTGCCGTGTTACTCTCCACCCGGGAAGGAGTGGGTGCACTCAGTGGGCAGCCAGGCGTCATCATATCTAGGCATGGCACATGTCGCACCTGACACACAGCCTCTTTCCAGCAGAGAAGATGAACACCCAAGAGGAAACTGTCAAGTGTGTGACAGACGGTATCGTCTCAATGGAAATGGAACTGTCCGCTATCATTCTGCCAATTCAGGTGGTTGTCTAGGGTCTAGGCGCCCGCCCCGGGGCAGTGACGATGGACAACCTGCTGCAGGAGCGAGGAACAATATCTCCCTCAACTTCATTTCAGCAGATAATCTGCTTGAAGCAGTCAAAGCGACGTCCACCAGGACCTTGCCCCACATTCCCAAGGCTGCCCGTCATCAAGCAGCAGCCAAACTCACCAGTCTGCTGACAAAGGTCAACAATGCTCCCAGAACCTCTGGATCGTGGCACAATCTCCTTTTATTTGGGAATGCATGCCTAGCATTACCGCCCAGGAGAGACAAGTCATTAGCAACCTCTGTAATCAGGGCACTTAATGAATTCCCCAGAGCAGACAACCTGGTCCGCCTCCCCCCTCGTGCCAAGAACACCAGCCGCAGGACGACCAACAATAACTCATCTGAGAACCACAAAATGAGAGCACAGATCACCAGGAAAATAAAAGAGGGCAATACCACAGGTGCCATCAGAATCATGACCAGCGATGACACTATTGCCCCCAGGAACGCCACGACAGCAGAGGCTCTTCAAGACAAACACCCACCCAGAGCCCCCGATGTCAGCAATGGGCACGCACCTAGATCCAGAATCCCTTGGTGTAGCAGTGGCCTTTCGCCTTGGTGCCCCAATTCACACTGAATACAAGTGTATTTGCAACAGGGTGAAAGCCGACCAATACGGACTGCATGGGTTGCATTGCGGAACCACAAAGGGCTGGCATGCAAGTCACAACGAGGTCAATGACATCATCAAGAGAAGCCTCGTCTCAGCTAGGTGCCCAGCGGAGAGAGAACCTCGCATCTTAGGGGTCTAAAACCCGGATTTCCCCGCACTTCGCCCTGATGGCATCACCATATACTCATGGAAGGAGGGTAGACAGTTGGTGTGGGACTACACATGTGTATCCACCCTGGCTGACACCTATGAACACTTCGGAGCTGATCAAGCAGGTGGGGCGGCCAACCACAGGGAAACAGCAAAATCACTCAAGTACAGGCGACTGGAAGGTCAATACCTCTATGTTCCCATAGCGTCTGAGACGCATGGCCCCTGGGGCAAGAGTGCCTTGGGATTTCTCAAGGAATTGGGTTCCAAGCTCATTGACGTCACCAGAGACCCAAGGGCTTCCAGTTTTTTGTTTCAGTGCCTCAGTGTGGCGATCCATAGGGGAAATGCTTGCTGCGTCCTCGGTTCCTGTCCAGAAGCGGAGGAGCTTCAAGAGATTCATAACCTTTAGGCATTTGTCTTGTATGTTTTGTAACCTTTAAATACACAATAAAGCAAAAAAAAAAAAAGAAAAAGAAAAATTATATATATGTTATTCATATATATATATATATATATATGTATATATGTTATATATATATGTTATATATATATATATATATATATATATAACTTGTGACGGTAACGCGTTGGTGTTCGGCTGTTTAAGGCTAGGGGTATGGCCTCGTCACATAGTTATAAAAAAAAATAGAAAAACTGGAACTTCGTCTGTGGTAAGGTAAGGAGAAGACACACAAAACACAAGTAAAACTTTAACAATGAAATTTTAATTACGTTAAATAAATCAAAACATGAAAATAATGCACAAACAAATATGTATAATAAAATCAATCAATCAAAATAATAAGAATACTTAAATGACACAATGAAAAGTTACGTTAAGGCAAAATAACAAGAAGTGCAACACAAAGGTAAGTGGGAGGTGCTGGAATATTGGCTTAAAGCCACCACCTCTCTCAGTACACGCTAACGTCTAGCTGGGAGGAGTGCTGGCTACGAAAGCACGGAACATTCTGAGGACTGATGTTGGGGCGACCCCAGACATCAGGTAGTATTGGGGGCGAGTGCAGGTGCAGCCAGACCGGCGACCAATCAGCGGAGCCGTAGCGATCAACGGGTAGTTTGGTGGTTGGAGTTCGAACAGGTGGCTGGATGCATACGTTTCTGCTCACCCTGGCAAGCCTTGCTGGTGCTGGTGTTGTTGTCGTTGTTGGACATTTCTTCCATAGTCTTTTTATATAATTGTGAAGACGTAATTTTGGAGGGAAGAGCAGGCTCAATCTCTTGAAGGAGATTATCGTCACAACTCTCCCCCGAAGCCTGCGGTTCTGGAAGAAGTACGTCGTTATGTGGTGGAGTAATGGATGGAGTTGCTTCTACTTCATAAACTCTGGAGAGATCATGGGCTAAGATGTTGTCAGACTCTTGGTATAGCGTGTCTCCAGGTTGAATTTCTGCAGGTAGCAAGCCCATAGTAGAAGACGTTGAGATGAGAAGTGGGCGTGCTGCAGGAGGTGTAGGGTGGTGTGGTCCGTATTGATGGTGGACCGAGCACTTTTCAGGTGTGGAGTGAAGTGCTGAAGCTTCAGGATGAGGAAGAGTAGCTCCTTGCCAATTGTTCCGTCGTTCCTTGTAGCAGTAGTCGCTGACAGGTGTATTCTTCTCGCCTCGTTGCTGCATCACGACACCACCATCGTCGGTACCATTGGCGTCGACATGGAGGATGTAGGGCTTATCTGACGAGGTGAGAGTGGAATTAGAAGAGGGCATAGGAGCACGAGTATTATCCTGAAAGCATTTGGGAAGATCATTAAGGATTTTGGAATTAGAAAGCGCCGACTCCTTGTCAGTGCTTTCGGGAGAAGAAGCCGGGATGGTCTCACTGTGGATGTAGGGTTCTGTGAAGGTAGAACAATTAATCAAGACAGTGGGAGGAGTACCATTATATTGCTTCAGGAGGTTGACGTGGCACAGCTGGGTCTTCCGCCGCCTATCTGGAGTCTCTATCACATAATTATTATTATTCCTGCACTCTTTGACGCAGTAGGGTCCTGAAAATCTGTCTTGTAAAGGTGAACCTGGGATAGGGAAATAAGCAAGGACGAAGTCTCCCGGCTTGAATTTTCTTACTTTGCTGGTCTGGTCGTAATGAGTCTTCATTCTCACCTGGGCTTTCAATAGATTATCATGGGCAAAGCGGTGGACTCTCTCTAGAATGTGCTGAAGGTTTTGAAGAAACTGGGGCACATTCTGATGCTCACTGAAGGTGGCATCTCTGAGAGAGTCTTTGAAAGCCTTAAGGGGAGTACGGCACTTACGGCCGTAGAGCATCTCATAAGGAGATACTCCTAGGGACTCATTGGGGAGACTTCTGAAAATACACATTATTAGGTCAATCTGCTTATCCCAATCCTTTGAGGTTTCACTACAAAACTTTTTCAAGAGTGCTTTGATGGTCTGATGACTACGTTCAAGAGAACCCTGTGAAGCAGGATGATAGGGGCTGGACAATACCTGTTTGATGTTGAACTCCTCCAGTGTCCTTTTGAAGAGATCACTGGTGAAGTTGGTGCCACAGTCACTTTGAATCTCCCTGGGAAATCCGTATTGAGTGAAGATCTTCAATAGATGTTTGATAACCGTAGCAGCCGTGATGTTCTTCACTGGAACTGCTATGGGAAATCTGGTGGTAGGACACAGGATGGTTAGGATGTAGGCGTTACCTGAACTGGTCCGAGGTAAAGGACCAACACAGTCTATTATGAGTCTGTGGAAAGGTTCCGCAGGCACCTGTATGGGAATCAGTGGTGCTCTGGGAATGGAGACGTTCGGTTTGCCTGCCATCTGACATGTATGACACTGTTTTACGTACTGTTTGACGTTGTTTACCATACCTGGCCAGTAGTAGTCTTGACGAATCCCATGGTAAGTCTTGTTGAAGCCGTAGTGGGAGAATGCTCCGTGGGCCAGGTGTAGAATAGTGGGCCGCAGGCTGGTGGGAATCACAAGTTGTTCGATGTTGGCCCAATCGTCCTCCTCCTTCAGTTTACTGGGTCTATATCTGCGGTAGAGCAAGTCGTTCTCTAGGAAGAACCCAGGAATACTGTCGGGTTGAGTCTCAGCCTGGAAAAACAATGGTGTTAAAGTAAGATCTTCCCTCTGCAACTTACGGAACTCCAACTTGGTCAGATGCGGGGGTAGTTTCTGAGGGTCTTGAGGGACAGCGGTAGCAGTAGAGTCAGCTGGCTGTGGACGTGCGGCTTGCGCACGGGTGGTCACGAGAACCGGAGGAGAAACTTCATCACTCTCTTGAACCTCTGCTGGAACATACTCGAGAATAGGGTTACTTGGCACAGAGTTACACACCTGGGGTTTGTCCATGACGATCAGGTTGGTCGGTTGCAGGTCTTCTGCCAAGTCGTTGCCTAGGAGAAGTTGCACTCCAGGCATGGGAAAAGGCTTTTCCCTGACGGCGACTTGGACTTCCCCGTTCACGTAGGGACAATCCAGGTGGACTCTGGCGAGAGGGTATGGAGTGGTAGCAGTGAGGTCAGTGATGAAGACTGTTTCCCCGGTGTAGACTATGTTGGGCACAGCCGACTTCAAGATGATCGATTGTAGAGCCGCTGTGTCCCTCAAGATCTTCAATTTGAAACGTCCCTCCGGATTTGAACCGTTGGCAGAGACAGTTCCAGTATACAGGTGGTTACTGAAAAGAGAAAGATCATTAACATCAACACCAACATTCATCACAGGCTTACCGGACTTAGGAGGAGTTGGTTTGGGTCTTTGTTGGTCAGTGGTTCCCTTGTATTGAGACTTACCACATTTGTCTATGGTATGTCCATAGAGTCTACAATATTTGCAGTACAGTTGTGAACCAGCTTGATCGGGGCTCACCTTCTCGTAACTGTACCACGACTTCTTACTGGAGGATGGTTCAGGTGTCAGCCGGTGGATGAGGCTGTAAGTGTCAGCCGACTTAGCACACTTCAGGTAGTCGGTTTCTTCTTTATCTGCTAAGTAGAGGCGGACAGGAGGCGGCACACGTCTCAAGAATTCTTCAACAAGCATCAGGTTGACGAGTTCTGTAAAAGTAGAGACATGTGCTGCTTCCAGCCATTTCATGAAATACCTCCGTTTCGTGTTAGCAAACTCGAGGAAGGTAGTGGTACTTGCCTTCAGGTGGTCACGGAATTTCCTTCTATAACTTTCAGTAGAGAGGAGGTAGGCGTCCAACACTGCTTGTTTCAGAGTGTAGTAGTCATTCTCAGACGCCAAAGTACTGAGTGTGACTGCAGCTCTACCTGTAAGATGGACTCTGAGAAGTGTGGCCCATTGGTCGACAGGCCAACTGAGTTGATTAGCAAGGGTTTCAAAGGTGGTAAAGAACACATCAACTTCTGCTTCTACAAAGGATGGCATTAACTTACTTGCATGTGATATATTAAAACTGACGGGAAGATTGGCAGTAGCTTGCTGGCGTTGAGTGAAGTGTGAAGTTTCCAAGGCGATTTCACGTTGACGACACTCTAGAGCCAGAGTTGCTTGTTGCTTGTCATGTTCGCGTTGCATCTCCAACTCGCGTCGTTTGGTTTCAAGCTGTACTCGTTCCCGCTCCTGGAGTGTTTCAAGCTGTACTCGTTCCCGCTCCTGGAGTAGTGCAACCTCACGTTCCTGGAGGGCGAGTCCACGTTCGTGTTCTTCTCTTCGTATGGCAGCTGCTTCTCTTTGCTGCTCACGTTCAATCTTGGCCAGCTCTAGTTTGAGTTTCAGCGTTGCCAAATCAGTTTTATCTGCAATATAGTAAGTTTCATGAGTTTCAGAGTCTATCTTACCTTGCTCTAAATAGTAATCCAGCAACAGGTTGTGTAGGTCATTTTTGTTGGCTTGGTAGGGAACTTCTAGTTGATACTCATGTGCAAGAGTTTGTAGTTCAGTCCTCTTGGCACGACTTAAAGTCCCTATTTCACCTGCTGGATTTGCACGGAAAGTTTGGAGACGAAACATGGTGAAATTAGCAAATAAAGGTACACGAATGTTCAATAATGAAATGTCAGAAACAGGACAACGTGGCAACTGGTACCTATCCTGTGTGATCTTTAACAATTAACGTTAAGTGAAAGATATTAAATGATTAAATTAAATCAAGGGCGCAGGAAATCTTGTACCCGGTACTCATGTAAGAGAATAAGGGCAAGAAAATCCTACTAACAAATGAAACAAAGTTTCGAAAACAAATGAAACAGTTAAATGCTTCAAAAGTAAAATTGGTAGTCCAAGGATGTAGGCATACCTTGCCAAGTCTCTATAGGACATAAAGCAAGTTTTTCCCACTGAATTTAATATGATACTTACAGAATTAGCGAACTTTTGTGCTCTGAAAAAATAAGCTAATTCCCTACCGTTGTATGTATCATCATCTCTGACTGACGTGTAGGGGTGCGAGGTGTCAACTGGTGACGAGAACTGCTGCTGAGGTCCCAATTCAGCAACTAAAGTTCGAGCTAGAGGAACTATGGCCCTCTTTGTCCTCCTACAGTCAGATTGCAGAAGATTGGGTACTCTTGACCCGGGGCAGACCACAGTACCAGGGTACCAATATGATGATCTGTCAGAATGAGAAATATTCAAGGGACATAGATGGTAAATACGAGTAATAACAAGGAGGGAGAGATGACCAATTAAGAGTATGACTGCGGCCTACAGTCACCACGTAATCCAAAGTTGTCTCACCTTCACTATATGTTACTCTCGTAATGCACAATACACCGCACCTTATAAAAAATGAAATTGAATGAAAAATAGTAAAGCTACGTTAACAAAGTTAAATACGCTTACCATAAATTACCACTTGGCACCAGTACCTGAGTGAGGCTCCCGGACAGGCCCCCATATAACTTGTGACGGTAACGCGTTGGTGTTCGGCTGTTTAAGGCTAGGGGTATGGCCTCGTCACATAGTTATAAAAAAAAATAGAAAAACTGGAACTTCGTCTGTGGTAAGGTAAGGAGAAGACACACAAAACACAAGTAAAACTTTAACAATGAAATTTTAATTACGTTAAATAAATCAAAACATGAAAATAATGCACAAACAAATATGTATAATAAAATCAATCAATCAAAATAATAAGAATACTTAAATGACACAATGAAAAGTTACGTTAAGGCAAAATAACAAGAAGTGCAACACAAAGGTAAGTGGGAGGTGCTGGAATATTGGCTTAAAGCCACCACCTCTCTCAGTACACGCTAACGTCTAGCTGGGAGGAGTGCTGGCTACGAAAGCACGGAACATTCTGAGGACTGATGTTGGGGCGACCCCAGACATCAGGTAGTATTGGGGGCGAGTGCAGGTGCAGCCAGACCGGCGACCAATCAGCGGAGCCGTAGCGATCAACGGGTAGTTTGGTGGTTGGAGTTCGAACAGGTGGCTGGATGCATACGTTTCTGCTCACCCTGGCAAGCCTTGCTGGTGCTGGTGTTGTTGTCGTTGTTGGACATTTCTTCCATAGTCTTTTTATATAATTGTGAAGACGTAATTTTGGAGGGAAGAGCAGGCTCAATCTCTTGAAGGAGATTATCGTCACAATATATATATATATATATATATATATATATATATGCACACACATATATATATATATATATATATATATATATATATATATATATATATATATATATATATATATATATATATATATATATATATTATTTAATATGACCGAATAAGTAAGATAAATAATTCTAACACGAATTTTCTCGATCTTTCTTGTTTCTTTTCACTGTTGATGGTAAATGAAAATCCATTCTCCAAAATTCATTTTTTATTCTTTTTTTTATTTTTATTTATTTTTATTTTTATTTATTTTTATTCACTAGTCTGACGTGACACTTGAACGCGTTTCGTAATAACTTATTACATTTTCAAAGAGTTGTATGTGTGTGTACACACACACGACTATTACCTACAAACACTAAACAGAGTTCTTACTTATGCTATGATTTAAACAGCTTGTTTAAACCTAACCTAACCAACCAACCAACCAACCAACCTAAGTAACCTACCTAACCAACCTAACCTAACCAACCTAACCTAACCAACCTAACCTAACCAACCCAACCTAACCAACCCACCTAACCAACCTAACCAACCAACCAACCTAGGCAACCTAATCTTACCAACCACCCAACCAACCAACCCAACCAACCAACCCAAACAACCAACCAAACCAACCTAACCAACCAACCAAAGCGATCTAATTTACCCAACCAAACCAACCAACCTAACCAACGAACCTAAGCTATCTAACTTAACCAACCAACCTAACCAACCAACCAACCTAACAAACCTAACCAACCAACCTAACCAACCTAACAAACCTAACCAACCAACCTAACCAACCTAACCTAACCAACCCACCTAACTAACCAACCTAACCAATCAACCTAATCAACCAACCAACCTAGGCAACCTAATCTAACCAACCACCCAACCAACCAACCAAACCAACCAACCCAACCAACCGACCTAACCAACCAACCTAAGCTATCTAACCAAACCAACCAACCTAACCAACCAACCTAAGCTATCTAACTTAACCAACCAACCTAACTAACCAACCAATCTAATCAACCACCCTTAATCAACCAACCTAACCAACCTAACCTAACCAACCTAACCTAACCAACCCACCTAATCAACCACCCCTAATCAACCAACCTAACCAACCTAACTTAACCAACCTAACCTAACCAACCAATCCAACCAACCAATCCAACCAACCTAACCAACCAACCAACCTAATCAACCACCCCTAATCAACCAACCTAACCTACCTAACCTAACCAACCTAACCTAACCAACCAACCAACCCAACCAACCTAACCAACCAACCCAACCAACCTTACCTAACCAACCAACCAACCGAACCAACCAACCTAATCAACCAACTTAACCAACTAACCTAACCAACCTAACCTAACCAACCAACCTAACCAACCAACTTAATCAACCAACCTAATCAACCAACCTAACCAACCAACCAACCTAACTAACCTAATCAACCAACCTAACCAACCTAACCTAACCTAACCAACCTAACCTAACCAACCAACCTAACCAACCAACCTAACAAACCAACCTAACCAACCAACTTAACCAACCAACCAACCTAACCTACCTAATCAACCAACCTAACCAACCAACCTAACCAACCAACCTAACCAACCTATCCTAACCAACCTAACCTAACCAACCTAACCTAACCAACCAAAGTAACCAACCAACTTAATCAATCAACCTAATCAACCAACCTAACCAACCAACCAACCTAACCAACCAAGCTAACCAACCAACCTAACCTAACCAACCTAACCTAATCATCCAATGTAACCAACTTAACCAACCAACCTAACCTAACCAACCAACCTAACCTAACCTAACCAACCAACCTAACCAACCAACCTAACGAACCAACCTAACCAAGTAACCTAACCAACCAACCAACCTAACCTAACCAACCAACCCAAACAACCTTACCTAACCAACCAACTTAATCAACCAACCCAACCAACCAACCTAACCAACCAATCTAATCAACCAACTTAACAAACCAACCAACCTAACCAACATAATCAACCAACCTAATCAACCTACCTAACCAACCTAACCAACCAACCTAACCAGCCAACCTAATCAACCAACCTAACCAACCAACCTAACCAACCTAACCAACCTAACCTAACCCACCAAACCTAACCAACCAACTTAATCAACCAACCTAATCAACCAACCTAATCAACCAACCTAACCTAACCAACCAACTTAATCAACCAACCTAATCAACCAATGTAACCAACCTAACCTAACCAACCTAACCTAACCAACTAACCTAACCAACCTAACCAACCAACCTAACACACCAACCTAACCTTACCTAACCAACCAACCTAACCAACCAAGTAACCTAACCTTACCTAACCAACCAACCTAACCAACCTAACCAACCAAGTAACCTTACCAACCAACCTAACCAACCAAGTAACCTAACCAACCAACCAAACAACCTAACCAACCAACCTAACCAACCCAAACAACCTAACCCAACCAACCTAACCTAACCAACCTAACCTAACCAACCTAACCTAACCAACCAACTTAATCAACCAACCTAATCAACCAATGTAACCAACTTAACCTAACCAACCTAATCTAACCTAACCTAACCAACCTAACCTAACCAACCTAACCTTACCAACCAACCTAACCAACCAACCTAACCAACCTAACTAACCAACCAACCTAACCTACCTAATCAACCTAACCTAACCAACCTAACCTAACCAACCCACCTAATCAACCACCCCTAATCAACCAACCTAACCAACCTAACCTAACCAACCTAACCTAACTAACCAATCCAACCAACCAATCCAACCAACCTAACCAACCAACCAACCTAATCAACCACCCCTAATCAACCAACCTAACCTACGTAACCTAACCAACCTAACCTAACCAACCAACCAACCCAACCAACCTAACCAACCAACCCAACCAACCTTACCTAACCAACCAACCTAACCAACCAACCTAATCAACCAACTTAACCAACTAACCTAACCAACCTAACCTAACCAACCAACCTAACCAACCAACTTAATCAACCAACCTAATCAACCAACCTAACCAACCAACCAGCCTAACTAACCTAATCAACCAACCTAACCAACCTAACCTAACCAACCTAACCTAACCAACCAACCTAACCAACCAACCTAACCAAACAACCTAACCAACCAACCTAACCAACCAACTTAACCAACCAACTTAACCAACCAACCAACCTAACCAACCTAATCAACCAACCTAACCAACCAACCTAACCAACCAACCTAACCAACCTAACCTAATCAACCTAACCTAACCAACCTAACCTAACCAACCAAAGTAACCAACCAACTTAATCAATCAACCTAATCAACCAACCTAACAAACCAACCAACCTAACCAACCAAGCTAACCAACCAACCTAACCAACCTAACCTAACCAACCTAACCTAACCAACCTCACCTAACCAACCTAACCTAATCATCCAATGTAACCAACCTAACCTAACCAACCAACCTAACCTAACCAACTAACCTAGCCAACCTAACTAACCAAGTAACCTAACCAACCAACCTAACCTAACCTAACCAACCAACCTAACCAACCAACCTAACAAACCAACCTAACCAAGTAACCTAACCAACCAACCAACCTAACCTAACCAACCAACCCAACCAACCTTACCTAACCAACCAACTTAATCAACCAACCCAACCAACCAACCTAACCAACCAATCTAATCAACCAACTTAACAAACCAACCAACCTAACCAACATAATCAACCAACCTAATCAACCTACCTAACCAACCTAACCAACCAACCTAACCAACCAACCTAATCAACCAACCTAACCAACCAACCTAACCAACCTAACCTAACCAACCAAACCTAACCAACCAACTTAATCAACCAACCTAATCAACCAACCTAATCAACCAACCTAACCTAACCAACCAACTTAATCAACCAACCTAATCAACCAATGTAACCAACCTAACCTAACCAACCTAACCTAACCAACTAACCTAACCAACCTAACCAACCAACCTAACCAACCAACCTAACCTTACCTAACCAACCTAACCAACCAAGTAACCTAACCTTACCTAACCAACCAACCTAACCAACCTAACCAACCAAGTAACCTTACCAACCAACCAAGTAACCTAACCAACCAAGTAACCTAACCTTACCTAACCAACCAACCTAACCAACCTAACCAACCAAGTAACCTTACCAACCAACCTAACCAACCAACCAACCAACCAACCTAACCAACCAACCAACCAAACCAACCCAACCAACCTAACTCAACCAACCTAACCTAACCAACCTAACCTAACCAACCTTACCTAACCAACCAACTTAATCAACCAACCTAATCAACCAATGTAAGCAACCTAACCTAACCAACCTAACCTAACCTAACCTAACCAACCTAACCTAACCAACCTAACCTAACGAACCTAACCTAACCAACCAACCTAACCAACCAACCTAACCAACCTAACTAACCAACCAACCTAACCTACCTAATCAACCAACCTAAGCTATCTAGCCTAACCAACCAATCTAACCAACCTAATCAACCAACCTAACCAACCTAAACAACCAACCTCAGCAACCTAACCTAACCTAACCTAACCAACCAACCAACCTAACTAACCAACCTAACCAACCAACCTAACTAACCAACCTAACCAACCAACCTAACTAACCAACCTAACTAACCAACCTAACCAACCAACCTAAGCTATCTAACCTAACTAACCAACCTAACTAACCTAACTTACCAACCTAAGCTATATAACCTAACCAACCAACCTAAGCTATCTAACATAACCAACCAACCTTAGCTATCTAACCTAACCAAGCAACCTAACCAACCAACCTAACCAAGCAACCTAACCAAGCAACCTAATCAACCAACGTAACCAAGGAACCTAACCAACCAACCAACCTAATCAACCAACCTAAGCTATCTAACCAACCAACCTAACTAACCAACCTAATCAACCAACCAAACCAACGTAAGCTATCTAACCTAACCAACCAACCTAACCAACCAACCGAGCTAACTAACCTAACCAACCAACCTAACCAACCAACCTAACCAACGTAACCAACCTAAGCAACCAACCTAAGCAACCTAACCTAACCAACCTAACCGAACCAACCAACCTAACCAACCTAACCGAACCAACCAACCTAACCAACCTAACCAACCAACCTAACTAACCAACCAACCTAACCAAGCAACCTAACCAACCAACCTAACCAAAGAACCTAACCAAAGAACCTAATCAACCAACCCAACCTAACCAACATAACCAACCATCCTAACCAACATAACCAACCAATGTAACCAACCTAACCTAACCAAACAACCTAACCAACCAACCTAACCAACCAACGAACCTAACCAACCAACCGACCTAACCAACCAACCAACCTAACCAACAAACCTAAGCTATCCAACCAACCAACCTAACTAACCAACCTAACTAACCAACCAACCTAACCAACCTAAGCTATCTAACCTAACCAACCAACCTAAGCTATCTAACCTAACCAAGCAACCTAACCAACCAACCTAACCAACCAACCTAACCAAGCAACCTAACCAAGGAACCTAACCAACCAAAGCTATCCAACCAACCAACCTAACTAACCTAACCAACCAACCTAAGCTATCTAACCTAACCAACCAACCTAACCAAGGAACCTAACCAACCAACCTAACCAGGGAACCTAACCAAGGAACCTAACCAACCAACCAACCTAAGCAATGTAACCTAACCAACCAACCTAAGCTATCTAACCTAACCATGTATCCTAAGCTATCTAACCTAAGGTTGAGCAACCTAACCTAACCAACCAACCTAACCAACCTAAGCTATCCAACCAACCAACCAACCTAAGCTATCTAACCTAACAAACCAATCTAACCAACCTAACCTAACCAACCTAACCTACCTAATCAACCAACCTAAGCTATCTAGCCTAACCAACCAATCTAACCAACCTAACATAACCAACCTAACCTAACCAACCTAACCTAACCAACCTAATCAACCAACCTAACCAACCAACCTAACAAACCAACCAACCTAACTAACCAACCTAACCAACCAACCTAACTAACCAACCTAACTAACCAACCTAACCAACCAACCTAAGCTATCTAACCTAACTAACCAACCTAACTTACCTAACTTACCAACCTAAGCTATCTAACCTAACCAACCAACCTAAGCTATCTAACATAACCAACCAACCTAAGCTATCTAACCTAACCAAGCAACCTAACCAACCAACCTAACCAAGCAACCTAACCAAGCAACCTAATCAACCAACGTAACCAAGGAACCTAACCAACCAACCAACCTAATCAACCAACCTAAGCTATCTAACCAACCAACCTAACTAACCAACCTAACCAACCAACCAAACCAACGTAAGCTATCTAACCTAACCAACCAACCTAACCAACCAACCGAGCTAACTAACCTAACCAACCAACCTAACCAACCAACCGAGCTAACTAACCTAACCAACCAACCTAACCAACCAACCTATCCAACGTAACCAACCTAAGCAACCAACCTAAGCAACCTAACCTAACCAACCTAACCGAACCAACCAACCTAACCAACCTAACCGAACCAACCAACCTAACCAACCTAACCAACCAACCTAACTAACCAACCATCCTAACCAACCAACCTAACCAAAGAACCTAATCAACCAACCTAACCAACCAACATAACCTAACCTAACCTAATCAACCAACCCAACCTAACCAACGTAACCAACCTAACCTAACCAACCAACCTAACCAACCAACCTAACCAACCTACCAACCTAACTAACCAACCTAACTAACCAACCAACCTAAGCTATCCAACCAACCAACCTAACTAACCAACCTAACTAACCAACCAACCTAACCAACCTAAGCTATCTTACCTAACCAACCAACCTAAGCTATATAACCTAACCAAGCAACCTAACCAACCAACCTAACCAAGCAATCTAACCAAGCAACCTAACCAAGGAACCTAACCAACCAAAGCTATCCAACCAACCAACCAAACTAACCTAACCAACCTAAGCTAACCTTACCAAGGAACCTAACCAACCAACCTAACCAGGGAACCTAACCAAGGAACCTAACCAACCAACCAACCTAAGCAATGTAACCTAACCAACCAACCTAAGCTATCTAACCTAACCAGCTATCTAACCTAAGGTTGAGCAACCTAACCTAACCAACCAACCTAAGCTATCCAACCAACCAACCAACCTAAGCTATCTAACCTTACCAACCAACCTAGCCAACCAACCTAACTAACCTAACCAACCAACCTAACCAACCAACCTAACCAAGGAACCTAACCAACCAACCTAACCAACCAACCTAACTAACCTAACCAACCAACCTAACCAAGGAACCTAACCAACCAACCTAACCAAGGAACCTAACCAACCAACCAACCTAACCAACGTAACCAACCAACCTAAGTAATGTAACCTAACCTAAGGTTGAGCAACCTAACCCAAGCAACCTAACCTGAGCAACCTAACCTGAGCAACCTAACCTGAGCAACCTAACCCAAGCAACCTAACCTGAGCAACCTAACCTGAGCAACCTAACCTGAGCAACCTAACCTGAGCAACCTAACCCGAGCAACCTAACCCGAGCAACCTAACCTGAGCAACCTAACCTGAGCAACCTAACCTGAGCAACCTAACCTGAGCAACCTAACCTGAGCAACCTAACCTGAGCAACCTAACCTGAGCAACCTAACCTGAGCAACCTAACCTGAGCAACCTAACCTGAGCAACCTAACCTGAGCAACCTAACCTGACTAACCTAACCTGAGCAACCTAACCTGAGCAACCTAACCTGAGTAACCTAACCTGAGCAACCTAACCTGAGCAACCTAACCTAAGCAACCTAACCTGAGCAACCTAACCTGAGCAACCTAACCTGAGCAACCTAACCTGAGCAACCTAACCTGAGCAACCTAACCTGAGCAACCTAACCTGACCAACCTAACCTGACCAACCTAACATGAGCAACCTAACCTGAGCAACCTAACCTGAGCAACCTAGCATGAGCAACCTAACCTAACCTGAGCAACCTAACCTGAGCAACCTAACCTGAGCAACCTAACCTGAGCAACCTAACCTGAGCAACCTAACCTGACCTGACCAACCTGACCTAAGCAACCTAACCTAAGCAACCTAACCTGAGCAACCTAACCTAAGCAACCTAACCTGAGCAACCTGACCTGAGCAACCTAACCTGAGCAACCTAACCTAAGCAACCTAACCTGAGCAACCTAACCTGAGCAACCTAACCTGAGCAACCTAACCTGAGCAACCTAACCTAACCTAACCTAAGCAACCTAACCTGAGCAACCTGACCTGAGCAACCTAACCTAACCTGAGCAACCTGACCTGAGCAACCTAACCTGAGCAACCTAACCTAACCTAACCTAACCTGAGCAACCTGACCTGAGCAACCTAACCTAACCTGAGCAACCTGACCTGAGCAACCTAACCTAACCTAACCTAAGCAACCTAACCTGAGCAACCTAACCTAAGCAACCTAACCTGAGCAACCTGACCTGAGCAACCTAACCTGAGCAACCTAACCTGAGCAACCTAACCTGAGCAACCTAACCTAACCTAACCTAAGCAACCTAACCTAACCTAACCTAAGCAACCTAACCTGAGCAACCTAACCTAACCTAACCTAAGCAACCTAACCTGAGCAACCTGACCTGAGCAACCTAACCTGAGCAACCTGACCTGAGCAACCTGACCTGAGCAACCTAACCTGAGCAACCTAACCTGACCAACCTAACCTGAGCAACCTAACCTGAGCAACCTAACCTGAGCAACCTGACCTGAGCAACATAACCTGAGCAACCTGACCTGAGCAACCTAACCTAAGCAACCTGACCTAAGCAACCTAACCTAAGCAACCTGACCTAAGCAACCTAACCTGAGCAACCTAACCTGAGCAACCTAACCTGAGCAACCTAACCTAAGCAACCTAACCTAAGCAACCTAACCTGAGCAACCTGACCTGAGCAACCTGACCTGAGCAACCTAACCTGAGCAACCTAACCTGAGCAACCTAACCTGAGCAACCTAACCTGAGCAACCTAACCTAACCAACCTAACCTAACCAACCTAACCTAACCAACCTAACCTAAGCACCCTAACCTAACCAACCTAACCTAACCAACCTAACCAACCTAACCTAAGCAACCTAACCTAAGCAACCTAACCTAAGCAACCTTAGGTTATATTATTATATATTATTATTATTATATATTATATTATATTATTATATTATTATTATTATTATATATTATATTATATTATTATATTATTATTATTATTATTATATATTATATTATATTATTATATTATTATTATTATTATTATTATTATTATATATTATATTATTATTATACAACCTTATTATATTATCAACTTTCGTGTCAGAGTCCATGAGTGTCCGTGTGCGTGTCCGTGTGAGTGCAGATCCATGGGGTTTTGGGTCCAGGAAGCTATTTGTGTCGACCCAAATTGCCTCCCTTCTCGCCACCTGAAATCCAGGTGGATTGAAAGACCTGCCCGAGGTCAGTGGATCCAGGTATCCGTCCGTGGCCCCCCGGACTTCAACCCTTCCCCACATTCCAAGGAGTCGGTCAATCAATCTTCGGCTATCCAGAGAATCTATCGAAACTGATGCTCCTACAGGAGGGGACACACAGAGAAATCTGTGCCCTGTACTTGCAACCGTTCCGACAGGCTCGAACGCAGATCTATCCGGATTAGGAACTTGTTCTATCCGACTAGGCCACGCTGGAGTTGCCTTCTGAATCAAATTTGGCACTTGTATTTATATCTCATAGCAAGGTTGGTTAGTGTCTATTTATCAACAGTTGCAATGATTGAGATGTTAAGTTGTTAATTTGTGTTGACAGTTAGAAATACCTGACAGCTTTGTTTGAAAAGGTTGCAGTCCCGTGAGGCAGTTTTATGAATAAATATTGGAGAATTTAGGCTAACTGACATGTGTGTGTGTGTGTGTACTCACCTAGTTGTGTTTGCGGGGGTTGAGCTCTGGCTCTTTGGTCCCGCCTCTCAACCGTCAATCAACAGGTGTACAGATTCCTGAGCCTATTGGGCTCTATCATATCTACACTTGAAACTGTGTATGGAGTCAGCCTCCACCACATCACCTCCTAATGCATTCCATTTGTCAACCACTCTGACACTAAAAAAGTTCTTTCTAATATCTCTGTGGCTCATTTGGGCACTCAGTTTCCACCTGTGTCCCCTTGTGCGTGTTCCCCTTGTGTTAAATAGACTCTCTTTATCTACCCTATCAATTCCCTTCAGAATCTTAAATGTGGTGATCATGTCCCCCCTAACTCTTCTGTCTTCCACTGAAGTGAGGTTTAATTCCCGTAGTCTCTCCTCGTAGCTCATACCTCTCAGCTCGGGTACTAGTCTGGTGGCAAACCTTTGAACCTTTTCCAGTTTAGTCTTATCCTTGAATAGATATGGACTCCATGCTGGGGCTGCATACTTCAGGATTGGCCTGACATATGTGGTATACAAAGTTCTGAATGATTCTTTAAACAAGTTTCTGAATTCCGTTCGTATGTTGGCCAGCCTGGCATATGCCGCTGATGTTATCCGCTTGATATGTGCTGCAGGAGACAGGTCTGGCGTGATATCAACCCCCAAGTCTTTTTCCTTCTCCGACTCCTGAAGAATTTCCTCTCCCAGATGATACCTTGTATCTGGCCTCCTGCTCCCTACACCTATCTTCATTACATTACATGTGGTTGGGTTAAACTCTAACAACCATTTGTTCGACCATTCCTTCAGCTAGTCTAGGTCTTCTTGAAGCCTCAAACAGTCCTCTTCTGTTTTAATCCTTCTCATAATTTTAGCATCGTCCGCAAACATTGAGAGAAATGAATCGATACCCTCCGGGAGATCATTTACATATATCAGAAACAAGATAGGACCGAGTACAGAGCCCTGTGGGACTCCACTGGAAACTTCACGCCAATCAGAGGTCTCATCCCCTCACCGTAACTCTCTGCTTCTTATTGCTTAGATACTCCCTTATCCACTGGAGCACCTTACCAGCTACACCTGCCTGTCTCTCCAGCTTATGTACCAGCCTCTTATGCGCACACACACACACACACACTGTGTGTGTGTGTGTTTAAAAGTATGTATTAATTAATATTTAGTGGTGTTTCCAATTGAGTTTGTGAGTGGTAAACAAGCAATGCAATATCTAATATGTGCTATTTTAGGCCTCGTTCTGTAAAATACATGTTTTACTAGGGAAGGAAAATCCGGTTTGTTTTAATCCTCGTTTTATTTCAAGAATAAATAGCACATAGGCGAAGGAACGAAGGTTTTTGCTGGTTAAATATAGCATTGTGGTCGCCATTTTCTGTGTTGGTCCGTGGGGGGGGGGGGGGGGGGTGATGGAGGGGGCGGAATGGGGGGTTGGGGTCCGGAGGAGCTACCGTGGGAAGTGTGGTGGGGGGGGGAGGGGAAGGATGGGGGGATGGGTTGGCCGTTAGGTATTTAAACATAATTTTTCCAGATAGGTTATATAGGGCGAGGTGTTGAGGAAGGAATAAGAAAAGTGTTTGGGACTGAGTTGAGTGTATTAGTTGTTGTGATTGATGTTAGCATGAAGGTAGGTGGTTGAAATGTGTAAAGATTTGTTAATGAGATCATTTGGTTAATAATGTAGGAATTAAGGGTAAGTGATCACTGGAGATAGATATTCAACAGTATATTAAGTGGACAAGTTTTAGCAGGTAGGTAGGCCGGCCGGCCGGCAGAGAGAGACAATGGACTTACAAATAGGTAGACGTTTTCTTCATGGATGGTAAACTATTATTAAAATGGCATGTACACATTTCCATGTGCGACATTCTTGTACACACACACACACACACACACACACACACACACACACACACACACACACACACACACACACACACACACACCCACACACCCACACACCCACACACCCACACACACACACACACTGACCCACAGAGACTGCCCAAATATGTATACCTTCAGCAGCAGTTGGTGTTCCCAGGCAGGTCACCCATCCAAGTACTAACCAAAGTCAATGGTGTTTAAACTGACAGATGTATGGGAGGAGACGCAGTGTTCTCAAGGTGATAGGTAGGTAGTATGGCCGTTGCTATTGTATACAAGTAGTAAGTAATCACATGTGAGTGAGTGAGTGAGTCAAGATACTGGTAACTGCGGCGGGCAGGCAGGCGGAGGATACTCACACATAGCAGCCAATTCTCCATTAATGATAGTACTTATTGCCACTATTTAGTCAAATTAACCAACAACAAATGGACTACTACTACTACTACTACTACTGTTGCTCCAAAATAGAAATGTTGGGATGCCACCGCTGCCATTGATCTGGCACAAGTTGCTGCTGACAAATGCAGCAACATACCTAACCTAACCTAACCTAATCTAAGCTAACCTAACCTAACGTAACTAACTCCTGGATACCTATTTACTGTTAGGTGAATAGATGTATTCGGTGATAGAAAACGCTACCTACAATTACAGCCCTTCTTCTATTTCTATTTCTACAAACCTAGCCTATTTCCTAGCCTAAACTAACCTAACCTAATCTAACTAACTCCTGGATACCTATTTACTGCTACGTGAACAGAGAAGACACGCTACCAACAATTACTGCCCTATTTCTATTTCAACAAAAATAGCCTATTTCTTAGCCTAAACTAATCTAACCTAATTAACCCTAACCAAACCTAATCTAACCTTCTCTATATACATACTTCACTACTCACTAACATCATCACTACCACACTACTCACTAACATCATCACTACCTCCCTACTCACCATCATCATCACTACCTCTCTACTCACCATCATCACCTCACTACTCACCATCATCATCACTACCTCACCATCATCATCACTACCTCTCTACTCACCATCATCATCATTACCTCACTACTCACCATCACTACCACACTACTCACCATCATCACTACCTCACTACTCATTATCATCATCACTACTTCTCTACTCACCACCATCATCATTTCCTCACTACTCACTAACATCATCACTTCCTCACTACTCACCATCATCATCACTACTCACTATCATCACCACCCACCATCATCACTACCACACTACTCATAAACACCATCACTACCACACTACTCACCATCATCACTACCACACTACTCACTATCATCATCACTACCACACTACTCACCATCATCATAACTACCACACTACTCTTAACCATCATCACTACCTCACCATCATCATCACTACCTCATTATCATCACTACCTGACCATCATCACTACCTCACCATCATCATCACTACCTCATTATCATCACTACCTCACCATCATCACTACCTCACCATCATCATCACTACCTCAATACTCACCATCATTACTACCACACTACTCACCATCATCATTACCTCACTACTCACCATTATCATCACTACATCACTACTCACCGTCATCATCACTACCACAATACTCACCATCGTCATCACTACCACAATACTCACCAACATCACTACCACACTACTTAGCAACACCATCACTACCTCACTACTCACCATCATCATCACTACCACACTACTCCCTATCATTACTTCTATCACTTCTCACCATCACCATCACTACCTCACTACTCACCATCATCATCACTACCTCACTTCTCACTATCATCATCACTACCACACTACTCACCATCAGCATCACTACCACACTATTCACTATCGTCATCACTACCACACTACTCACTATCATCATCACTACCTCACTACTCACCATCATCATCACTACTCACTATCATCATCACTACCACACTACTCACCATCGTCATCACTACCACACTATTCACTATCATCATCACTACTCACCATCATCACTACCACACTACTCACTATCATCACTTCTCACCATCAGCATCACTACCTCACTACTCACTATCATCACTACCACACTACTCACCATCATCAATACCACACTACTCACTATCATCACTTCTCACCATCAGCATCACTACCTCACTACTCACTATCATCACTACCACACTACTCACCATCATCATCACTACCACACTATTCAATATCATCATCACTACCTCACTACTCACCATCATCATCACTACCACACTACTCACTATCATCACTTCTCACCATCATCATCACTACCTCACTACTCACTATCATCACTACCACACTACTCACTATCATCATCACTACCACACTACTCACCATCATCATCACTACCTCACTATTCACTATCATCATCACTACCACACTACTCACCATCATCATCACTACCACACTACTCACTATCATCACTTCTATCACTACTCACCATCAACAACACTACCACACTACTTAGCAACACCATCACTACCTCACTACTCACCATCATCATCACTACCACACTACTCACTATCATCATCACTACCACACTACTCACCATCATCATCACTACCACACTATTCACTATCATCATCACTACCACACTACTCACTATCATCATCACTAACACACTACTCACCATCATCATCACTACCACACTATTCACTATCATTATCACTACAACACTACTCACCATCATCATCACTACCTCAGTACTCACCATCATCATCACTACCTCACTATCATAATCACTACCACACTACTCACCATCATCATCACTACCACACTATTCACTATCATCATCACTACCTCACTACTCACCATCATCATCACTACCACACTACTCACTATCATCACTTCTCACCATCATCATCATTACTCACTATCATCATCACTACCACACTACTAACCATCATCATCACTACCACACTACTAACCATCATCATCACTACCACACTATTCACTATCATCATTACCACACTACTCACCATCATCATCACTACCTCACTACTCACCATCATCACTACATCACTATCATCACCACTACTCACCATCAGCATCACTACCACACTATTCACTATCATCATCACTACCTCACTACTCACCATCATCACTACCACACTACTCACTATCATCACTTCTCACCGTCATCATCACTACCTCACTACTCACTATCATCATCACTACCACACTACTCACCATCATCATCACTACCCCATTATTCACTATCATCATCACTACCTCACTACTCACCATCATCATCACTACCACACTACTCACTATCATCACTTCTATCACTTCTCACCATCATCATCACTACCTCACTATCGTCATCACTACCACACTACTCACCATCATCATCACTACCACACTATTCACAATCATCATCACTACCACACTACTCACCATCATCATCACTACCTCACTACTCATCATCATCATCACTACCACACTACTCACAATCATCATCACTACCACACTTCACTATCATCATCACTACCTCACTACTCACCATCATCACTAAAACACTACTCACTATCATCACTTCTCACCATCATCATCACTACCTCACTACTCACTATCATCATCACTACCACACTACTCATCATCATCATCACTACCACACTATTCACTATCATCACTACCTCACTACTCACCATCATCATCACTACCTCACTACTCACCATCATCACTACATCACTATCATCACTACCTCACTACTCATCATCATCATCACTACCACACTATTCACTATCATCATCACTACCACACTACTCACCATCATCATCACTACCTCACTACTCACCATCATCACTACATCACTATCATCATCACTACCTCACTACTCACCATCAGCATCACTACCACACTATTCACTATCATCATCACTACCTCACTACTCACCATCATCACTACCACACTACTCACTACCACACTACTCACCATCATCACTACCTCACTACTCATTATCATCATCACTACTTCTCTACTCACCACCATCATCATTTCCTCACTACTCACTAACATCATCACTTCCTCACTACTCACCATCATCATCACTACTCACTATCATCACCACCCACCATCATCACTACCACACTACTCATAAACACCATCACTACCACACTACTCACCATCATCACTACCACACTACTCACTATCATCATCACTACCACACTACTCACCATCATCATAACTACCACACTACTCTTAACCATCATCACTACCTCACCATCATCATCACTACCTCATTATCATCACTACCTGACCATCATCACTACCTCACCATCATCATCACTACCTCATTATCATCACTACCTCACCATCATCACTACCTCACCATCATCATCACTACCTCAATACTCACCATCATTACTACCACACTACTCACCATCATCATTACCTCACTACTCACCATTATCATCACTACATCACTACTCACCATCATCATCACTACGACAATACTCACCATCGTCATCACTACCACAATACTCACCAACATCACTACCACACTACTCAGCAACACCATCACTACCTCACTACTCACCATCATCATCACTACCACACTACTCCCTATCATCACTTCTATCACTTCTCACCATCACCATCACTACCTCACTACTCACCATCATCATCACTACCTCACTTCTCACTATCATCATCACTACCACACTACTCACCATCAGCATCACTACCACACTATTCACTATCGTCATCACTACCACACTACTCACTATCATCATCACTACCTCACTACTCACCATCATCATCACTACTCACTATCATCATCACTACCACACTACTCACCATCGTCATCACTACCACACTATTCACTATCATCATCACTACTCACCATCATCACTACCACACTACTCACTATCATCACTTCTCACCATCAGCATCACTACCTCACTACTCACTATCATCACTACCACACTACTCACCATCATCACTACCACACTACTCACTATCATCACTTCTCACCATCAGCATCACTACCTCACTACTCACTATCACACTACTCACCATCATCATCACTACCACACTATTCAATATCATCATCACTACCTCACTACTCACCATCATCATCACTACCCCATTATTCACTATCATCATCACTACCTCACTACTCACCATCATCATCACTACCACACTACTCACTATCATCACTTCTAACCATCATCATCACTACCTCACTACTCACTATCGTCATCACTACCACACTACTCACCATCATCATCACTACCACACTATTCACAATCATCATCACTACCACACTACTCACCATCATCATCACTACCTCACTACTCACCATCATCATCACTACCACACTACTCACAATCATCATCACTACCACACTTCACTATCATCATCACTACCTCACTACTCACCATCATCACTACATCACTATCATCATCACTACCTCACTACTCATCATCATCATCACTACCACACTATTCACTATCATCATCACTACCACACTACTCACCATCATCATCACTACCTCACTACTCACCATCATCACTACATCACTATCATCATCACTACCTCACTACTCACCATCAGCATCACTACCACACTATTCACTATCATCATCACTACCTCACTACTCACCATCATCACTACCACACTACTCACTATCATCACTTCTCACCGTCATCATCACTACCTCACTACTCACTATCATCATCACTACCACACTACTCACCATCATCATCACTACCCCATTATTCACTATCATCATCATTACCTCACTACTCACCATCATCATCACTACCACACTACTCACTATCATCACTTCTATCACTTCTCACCATCATCATCACTACCTCACTACTCACTATCGTCATCACTACCACACTACTCACCATTATCATCACTACCACACTATTCACAATCATCATCACTACCTCACTACTCACCATCATCATCACTACCACACTACTCACCATCATCATCACTACCTCACTACTCACCATCATCATCACTACCACACTACTCACAATCATCATCACTACCACACTACTCACCATCATCATCACTACCCCATTATTCACTATCATCATCATTACCTCACTACTCACCATCATCATCACTACCACACTACTCACTATCATCACTTCTATCACTTCTCACCATCATCATCACTACCTCACTACTCACTATCTTCATCACTACCACACTACTCATCATCATCATCACTACCACGCTATTCACTATCATCACTACTCACCATCATCATCACTACCTCACTACTCACTATCATCATCACTACCACACTATTCACTATCATCATCACTACCACACTACTCACCATCATCACTACCTCACTACTCACCATCATCATCACTACTCACTATCACTACCACACTACTCACCGAGTAGTGTGGTAGTGTGTGGTAGTGATGATGGTGAGTAGTGTGGTAGTGATGATGTTTATGAGTAGTGTAGTAGTGATGATGGTGAGTAGTGTGGTAGTGATGATGTTTATGAGTAGTGTGGTAGTGATGATGGTGGGTAGTGATGATAGTGATGATGATGATGGTGAGTAGTGAGGAAGTGATGATGTTAGTGAGTAGTGAGGAAATGATGATGGGGGTGAGTAGAGAAGTAGTGATGATGATGGTGAGTAGTGAGGTAGTGATGATGGTGAGTAGTGTGGTAGTGATGGTGAGTAGTGAAGTAATGATGATGATGGTGAGTAGAGAGGTAGTGATGATGATGGTGAGGTAGTGATGATGATGGTGAATAGTGAGGTAATGATGATGATGGTGAGTAGAGAGGTAGTGAAGATGATGGTGAGGTAGTGATGATGATGGTGAGTAGGGAGGTAGTGATGATGTTAGTGAGTAGTGTGGTAGTGATGATGTTAGTGAGTAGTGAAGTATGTATATAGAGAAGGTTAGATTAGGTTTGGTTAGGGTTAATTAGGTTAGATTAGTTTAGGCTAAGAAATAGGCTATTTTTGTTGAAATAGAAATAGGGCAGTAATTGTTGGTAGCGTGTCTTCTCTGTTCACGTAGCAGTAAATAGGTATCCAGCCAGGAGTTAGTTAGATTAGGTTAGGTTAGTTTAGGCTAGGAAATAGGCTAGGTTTGTAGAAATAGAAATAGAAGAAGGGCTGTAATTGTAGGTAGCGTTTCCTATCACCGAATACATCTATTCACCTAACAGTAAATAGGTATCCAGGAGTTAGTTACGTTAGGTTAGGTTAGCTTAGATTAGGTTATGTTTGTTTTGACGAGGAAATAGGCTAGGTTTGCAGGTTAAGTTAGGTTAGTTTAGGCTAGATTTGTAGAAATAGAAAAGGGGCTGTAATTGTTGGTAGCCTATCTAACCTAACCAAGGAACCTAACCAACCAACCTAACCAACCAACCTAACCAAGCAACCTAACCAACCAACCTAACCAACCAACCTAATCAACCAACCTAACCAAGCAACCTAACCAAGGAACCTAACCAAGGATCCTAACCTAACCCAACCAACCCAACTAACCTAACCAACCAACCAACCTAACCTAACCTAACCAACCAACCAACCTAACCAACCTAACCAACCAACCTAACCAACCAACCTAACCAATGAAAATAACCAACCTAACCAATGTAACCAACCAACCTAACCAACGTAACCAACCTAACCTAACCAACCTAACCAACCAACCTAACCAACCAACCAACCTAACCAACCAACCTAACCAACTAAACCAACCAACCTAACTAACCAACGAACCTAACCAACGTAAACTATCTAACCTAACCAACCAACCTAACTAACCTAACCAACCAACCTAAGCTATCTAACCTAACCAAGCAACCTAACCAACCAACCTAACCAAGCAACCTAACCAACCAACCTAACTAAACAACCTAACCAACCAACCTAACCAAGGAACCTAACCAACCAACCAACCTAACAAACCTAAGCTATCTAACTAACCAACCTAACTAACCAACCTAACTAACCAACCAACCTAACCAACGTAAGCTATCTAACTTATCCAACCAACCTAACCAACCAACCTATCCAACCAACCTAACCAACCAACCTATGCGACCAACCTAAGCAACCTAACCTAACCAACCTAACCTAACCAACCAACCTAACCAACGAACCAACCTAACCAACCTAACAAACCAACCTAACTAACCAACCAACCTAACCAACAAACCTAAGCTATCTAACCTAACCAACCAACCTAAGCTATCTAACCTAACCAACCAACCTATCCAACCAACCTTAGCTATCTAACCTAACCAACCAACCTTAGCTATCTAACCTAACCAACCAGCCTAAGCTATCTAACCTTACCAACCAACCTAAGCTATCTAACCTAACCAACCAACCTAAGCTATCTAACCTAACCAAGCAACCTAACCAAACAACCTAACCAAGCAACCTAACCAACCAACCTAACCAAGCAACCTAACCAACCAACCTAACCAAAGAACCTAATCAACCAACCTAACCAAGCAACCTAACCAACCAACCTAACCTAACCAACCAACCCAACCTAACCTAACCAACATAACCAACCATCCTAACCAACGTAACCAACCAACGTAACCAACCTAACCTAACCAACCAACTAACCTAACCAACCAACCTATCCTAACCTAACCAACCAACCAACCTAATCAACGTAACCAACCAACCTAACGAACCAACCTAACCAACCAACCTAACCAATGTAACCAACCAACCTAACCAAGCAACCTAACCAACCAACCTAACCAAAGAACCTAATCAACCAACCTAACCAAGCAACCTAACCAACCAACCTAACCTAATCAAACCAACCAACCCAACCTAACCTAACCAACGTAACCAACCATCCTAACCAACGTAACCAACCAACGTAACCAACCTAACCTAACCAACCAACTAACCTAACCAACCAACCTAACCTAACCTAACCAACCAACCAACCTAATCAACGTAACCAACCAACCTAACCAACCAACCTAACCAACCAACCTAACCAACCAACCTAACCAACCAACCTAACCAATGTAACCAACCAACCTAACCAATGTAACCAACCAACCTAACCAATGTAACCAACCTAACCAACCAACCTAAGCAACCTAACCTAACCAACCTAACCTAACCAACCAACCTAACCAACCAACCAACCTAACCAACTTAACAAACCAACCTTACTAACCAACCAACCTAACCAACCAACCTAAGCTATCTAACCTAACCAACCAACCTATCCAACCAACCTTAGCTATCTAACCTAACCAACCAACCTAAGCTATCTAACCTAACCAACCAACCTAAGCTGTCTAACCTAACCAAGCAACCTAACCAACCACCCTAACCAAGCAACCAAACCAACCAACCTAACCAAAGAACCTAATCATCCAACCTAACCAAGCAACCTAACCAACCAACCTAACCTAACCTAACCAACTAAACCAACCAACCTAACTAACCAACCAACCTAATCAACCAACCTAAGCTATCTAACCAACCAACCTAACAAACCAACCTAACTAACCAACCAACCTAACCAACCAACCTAAGCTATCTAACCTAACCAACCAACCTATCAAACCAACCTTAGCTATCTAACCTAACCAACCAACCTAAGCTATCTAACCTAACCAACCAACCTAAGCTATCTAACCTAACCAAGCAACCTAACCAACCAACAAAACCAAGCAACCTAACCAACCAACCTTAGCTATCTAACCTAACCAACCAACCTAAGCTATCTAACCTAACCAACCAACCTAAGCTATCTAACCTAACCAAGCAACCTAACCAACCAACAAAACCAAGCAACCTAACCAACCAACCTAACCAAAGAACCTAATCAGCCAACCTAATGAACCATCCTAACCAACCAACCTAACCTAACCAACCAACCCAACCTAACCTAACCAACCAACCTAACCAACCAACCAACCTAACCAACCAACCTAACCAACCAACCTAACCAACCAACCAACCTAACCAACCAACCTAAGCTATCCAACCAACCAACCTAACTAACTAACCAACCTAACCAACCTAAGCTATCTAACCTAACCAACCAACCTAACCAACCTAACTAACCAACCTAAGGTATCTAACCTAACCAAGCACCCTAACCAACCAACCTAACCAACCAACCTAACCAACCAGTCTAACCAACCAACCTAACCAATGTAAGCTATCTAACCTAACCAACCAACCTAACCAATAAACCTAAGCTATCTAACCTAACCAACCAACCTAAGCTATCTAACCTAACCAACCAACCTAAGCTATTTAACCTAACCAACCAACCTAACCAAGCAACCTAACCAAGCAACGTAACCAACCAACCAAACCAAGGAACCTAACCAACCAACCTAACCAACGTAAGCTATCTAACCTAACCAACCAACCTAACCAACCTAACCAACCTAACCAACCAACCTAAGCAACCAACCTAAGCAACCTAACCTAACCAACCTAACCTAACCAACCAACCTAAGCTATCTAACCTAACCAACCATCCTAAGCTATCTAACCTAACCAACCATCCTAAGCTATCTAACCTAACCAACCAACCTAAGCTATCTAACCTAACCAAGCAACCTAACCAACCTAAGCTATCTAACCTAACCAAGCATCCTAACCAACCAACCTAAGCAACCTAACCAACCAACCTAACCAAAGAACCTAATCAACCTAAGCTATCTAACCTAACCAACCAACCTAAGCTATCTAACCTAACCAACCATCCTAAACTAACCTAACCAACCAACCAACCTAACCTAATCTAACCAACCAACCCAACCTAACCAACGTAACCAATCATCCTAACCAACGTAACCAACCAACGTAACCAACCTAACCTAACCAACCAACCTAACCAACCAACCTAACCTAACCAACAAACCTAACCAACCAACCTAACTAACCAATCAACCTAACCAACCAATCAACCTAACCAACCAACCTAACCAACCTAAGCTATCCAACAAACCTAACCTAACCTAACCAACCTAACCTGAGCAACCTAACCTGAGCAACCTAACCTGAGCAACCTAACGTGAGCATCCTAACCTGAGCAACCTAACCTGAGCAACCTAACCTGAGCAACCTAACCTGAGCAACCTAACCTGAGCAACCTAACCTAAGCAACCTAACCTGAGCAACCTAACCAAGCAACCTAACCAAGCAACCTAACCAACCAACCTAACTAAGCAACCTAACCAACCAACCTAACCAAGGAACCTAACCAACCAACCAACCTAACCAACCTAAGCTATCTAACTAACCAACCTAACTAACAAACCTAACTAACCAACCAACCTAACCAACATAAGCTATCTAACCTATCCAACCAACCTAACCAACCAACCTAACCAACCAACCTAACCAACCAACCTATGCAACCAACCTAAGCAACCTAACCTAACCAACCTAACCTAACCAACCAACCTAACCAACGAACCAACCTAACCAACCTAACAAACCAACCTAACTAACCAACCAACCTAACCAACCAACCTAAGCTATCTAACCTACCAACCAACCTAAGCTATCTAACCTAACCAACCTATCCAACCAACCTTAGCTATCTAACCTAACCAACCTTAGCTATCTAACCTAACCAACCAGCCTAAGCTATCTAACCTAACCAACCAACCTAAGCTATCTAACCTAACCAACCAACCTAAGCTATCTAACCTAACCAAGCAACCTAACCAACCAACCTAACCAAGCAACCTAACCAACCAACCTAACCAAAGAACCTAATCAACCAACCTAACCAAGCAACCTAACCAACCAACCCAACCTAACCTAACCAACGTAACCAACCATCCTAACCAACGTAACCAACCAACGTAACCAACCTAACCTAACCAACCAACCAACTAACCTAACCAACCAACCTAACCTAACCTAACCAACCAACAAACCTAATCAATGTAACCAACCAACCTAACCAACCAACCTAACCAACCAACCTAACCAATGTAACCAACCAACCTAACCAATGTAACCAACCAACCAAACCAACGTAACCAACCTAACCAACTAACCTAAGCAACCTAACCTAACCAACCTAACCTAACCAACCAACCTAACCAATCAACCAACCTAACCAACCTAACAAACCAACCTAACTAACCAACCAACCTAACCAACCAACCTAAGCTATCTAACCTAACCAACCTATCCAACCAACCTTAGCTATCTAACCTAACCAACAACCTAAGCTATCTAACCTAACCAACCAACCTAAGCTATCTAACCTAACAAAGCAACCTAACCAACCAACGTAACGAAGCAACCTAACCAAGCAACCTAACCAAGCAACCTAACCAAGCAACCTAACCTAACCTAACCTAACCAACCTAACCTAACCAACCAACCAACCCAACCAACCTAACCTAACCTAACCTAACCAACCAACCAACCTAACCAACGTAACCAACCATCCTAACCAACGTAACCAACCAACCTAACCAACGTAATAACGTAACCAACCTAACCAACCTAACCAACCTAACCTAACCAACCTAACCAACCAACCAACCTAACCAACCAACCTAACCAACCAACCAACCTAACTAACCAACCTAACTAACCAACCAACCTGACCAAAGTAAACTATCTAACCTAACCAACCAACCAACCTAACTAACCTAACCAACCAACCTAAGCTATCTAACCTAACCACGCAACCTAACCAACCAACCTAACCAAGCAACCTAACCAACCAACCTAACCAAGGAACCTAACCAACCAACCACCTAACCAACCTAAGCTATCTAACCAACCAACCTAACTAACCAACCTTACTAACCAACCAACCTAACCAACGTAAGCTATCTAACCTAACCAACCAACCTAACCAACAAACCTAACCAACCAACCTAACCAACATAACCAACCTAACCAACCAACCTAAGCAACCTAAGCAACCAACCTAAGCAACCTAACCTAACCAACCTAACCTAACCAACCAACCTAACCAATCAACCAACCTAACCAACCTAACAAACCAACCTAACTAACCAACCAACCTAACCAACCAACCTAAGCTATCTAACCTAACCAACCAACCTATCCAACCAACCTTAGCAATCTAACCTAACCAACAACCTAAGCTATCTAACCTAACCAACCAACCAACCTAAGCTATCTAACCTGACAAAGCAACCTAACCAACCAACCTAACGAAGCAACCTAACCAACCAACCTAACCAAGCAACCTAACCAAGCAACCTAACCTAACCTAACCTAACCTAACCTAACCAACCTAACCTAACCAACCAACCAACCCAACCAACCTAACCTAACCTAACCTAACCAACCAACCAACCTAACCAACGTAACCAACCATCCTACCTAACTAACCAACCAACCTAACCAACCAACCTAACCAACCAACCTATCCAACCATCCTTAGCTATCTAACCTAAGCAATCTAACCTAACCAACCAACCTAAGCAATCTAACCTAACCAACCAACCTAAGCTATCTAACCTAACCAACCAACCTAAGCTATCTAACCTAACGAAGCAACCTAACCAACCAACAAAACCAAGCAACCTAACCAACCAACCTAACCAAAGAACCTAATCAACCAACCTAACCAAGCAACCTAACCAACCAACCTAACCTAACCAAAGAACCTAATCAACCAACCTAATCAACCAACCTAACCAACCAACCTAACCTAACCAACCAACCCAACCTAACCTAACCAACCAACCTAACCAACCAACCTAACCAACCAACCTAACCAACCAACCAACCTAACCAACCAACCTAAGTTATCCAACCAACCAACCTAACTAACCAACCTAACTAACCAACCTAACTAACCAACCAACCTAACCAACCTAAGCTATCTAACCTAACCAACCAACCTAACTAACCAACTTAAGGTATCTAACCTAACCAAGCACCTAACCAACCAACCTAACTAACCAACCTAACCAATGTAAGCTATCTAACCTAACCAACCAACCTAACCAACCAACCTAAGCTATCTAACCTAACCAACCAACCTAAGCTATCTAACCTAACCAACCAACCTAAGCTATTTAACCTAACCAACCAACCTAACCAACCCACCTAACCAAGCAACCTAACCAACCAACCAAACCCAGGAACCTAACCAACCAACCTAACCAATGTAAGCTATCTAACCTAACCAACCAACCTAAGCTATCTAACCTAACCAACCAACCTAAGCCATCTAACCTAACCAACCAACCTAAGCTATTTAACCTAACCAACCAACCTAACCAACCAACCAAACCAAGCAACCTAACCAACCAACCAAACCAAGCAACCTAACCAACCAACCAAACCAAGGAACCTAACCAACCAACCTAACCAACGTAAGCTATCTAACCTAACCAACCAACCAACCTAACCAACCAACCTAACCTAACCAACCTAACCTAAGCTATCTAACCTAACCAACCATCCTAAGCTATCTAACCTAACCAACCAACCTAAGCAACCAACCAAAGCAACCTTACCTACCAACCTAAGCTATCTAACCTAACCAACCATCCTAAGCTATCTAACCTAACCAACCAACCTAAGCTATCTAACCTAACCAAGCAACCTAACCAACCTAAGCTATCTAACCTAACCAAGCATCCTAACCAACCAACCTAAGCAACCTAACCAACCAACCTAACCAAAGAACCTAATCAACCTAAGCTATCTAACCTAACCAACCAACCTAAGCTATCTAACCTAACCAACCAACCTAAGCTATCTAACCTAACCAACCAAACCTAACCAACGTAACCAACCAATGTAACCAACGTAACCAACCTAACCTAACCAACCAACCTAACCTAATCTAACCAACCAACCCAACCTAACCAACGTAACCAACCAACGTAACCAACGTAACCAACCAACCCAACCAACGTAACCAACGTAACCGACCTAACCTAACCAACCAACCTAACCTAACCAACAAACCTAACCAACCAACCTAACCTATCTAACCTAACCAACCAACCTAAGCTATCCAACCAACCTAACCTGAGCAACCTAACCTGAGCAACCTAACCTGAGCAACCTAACCTGAGCACCCTAACCTGAGCAACCTAACCTGAGCAACCTAACCTAACCAACCTAACCTGAGCAACCTAACCTAACCAACCTAACCTGAGCAACCTAACCTGAGCAACCTAACCTAACCTGAGCAACCTAACCTGAGCAACCTAACCTGAGCAAGCTAACCTGAGCAACCTAACCTGACCATCCTAACCTAAGCAACCTAACCTGACCATCCTAACCTAAGCAACCTAACCTGACCAACTTAACCTGAGCAAACTAACCTGAGCAAGCTAACCTGAGCAACCTAACCTGACCATCCTAACCTAAGCAACCTAACCTGACCATCCTAACCTAAGCAACCTAACCTGACCAACCCAACCTGACCAACCCAACCTGAGCAACCCAACCTGAGCAACCCAACCTGAGCAACCCAACCTAACCAACCTAACCTAACCAACCTGACCTGAGCAACCTGACCTGAGCAACCTAACCTGAGCAACCTAACCTGAGCAACCTAACCTGAGCAACCTAACCTGAGCAACCTAACCTAAGCAACCTAACCTAAGCAACCTAACCTAAGCAACCTAACCTGAGCAACCTGACCTGAGCAACCTACCCTGAGCAACCTACCCTGAGCAACCTGACCTGAGCAACCTGACCTGAGCAACCTGACCTGAGCAACCTGACCTGAGCAACCTGACCTGAGCAACCTGACCTGAGCAACCTAACCTGAGCAACCTGACCTGAGCAACCTGACCTGAGCAACCTAACCTGAGCAACCTAACCTAAGCAACCTAACCTGAGCAACCTGACCTGAGCAACCTGACCTGAGCAACCTGACCTGAGCAACCTAACCTGAGCAACCTAACCTGAGCAACCTAACCTGAGCAACCTAACCTGAGCAACCTGACCTGAGCAACCTGACCTGAGCAACCTAACCTGAGCAACCCAACCTGAGCAACCCAACCTGAGCAAACTGACCTGAGCAACCTGACCTGAGCAACCTGACCCAAGCAACCTAACCCAAGCAACCTGACCCAAGCAACCTAACCTGAGCAACCTAACCTGAGCAACCTAACCTGAGCAACCTAACCTGAGCAACCTAACCTGAGCAACCTAACCTGAGCAACCCAACCTGAGCAACCTAACCTGAGCAACCTAACCTGAGCAACCTAACCTGAGCAACCTAACCTGAGCAACCTAACCTGAGCAACCCAACCTGAGCAACCTAACCTGAGCAACCTAACCTGAGCAACCTAACCTAACCAACCTAACCTAACCAACCTAACCTAACCAACCTAACCTAACCAACCTAACCTAAGCAACCTAACCTAAGCAACCTAACCTAAGCAACCTTAGGTTATATTATTATATATTATTATTATTATATATTATATTATATTATTATATTATTATTATTATTATATATTATATTATATTATTATATTATTATTATTATTATTATTATATATTATATTATATTATTATTATTATTATTATTATTATTATTATATATTATATTATTATTATACAACCTTATTATATTATCAACTTTCGTGTCAGAGTCCATGAGTGTCCGTGTGCGTGTCCGTGTGAGTGCAGATCCATGGGGTTTTGGGTCCAGGAAGCTATTTGTGTCGACCCAAATTGCCTCCCTTCTCCCCACCTGAAATCCAGGTGGATTGAAAGACCTGCCCGAGGTCAGTGGATCCAGGTATCCGTCCGTGGCCCCCCGGACTTCAACCCTTCCCCACATTCCAAGGAGTCGGTCAATCAATCTTCGGCTATCCAGAGAATCTATCGAAACTGATGCTCCTACAGGAGGGGACACACAGAGAAATCTGTGCCCTGTACTTGCAACCGTTCCGACAGGCTCGAACGCAGATCTATCCGGATTAGGAACTTGTTCTATCCGACTAGGCCACGCTGGAGTTGCCTTCTGAATCAAATTTGGCACTTGTATTTATATCTCATAGCAAGGTTGGTTAGTGTCTATTTATCAACAGTTGCAATGATTGAGATGTTAAGTTGTTAATTTGTGTTGACAGTTAGAAATACCTGACAGCTTTGTTTGAAAAGGTTGCAGTCCCGTGAGGCAGTTTTATGAATAAATATTGGAGAATTTAGGCTAACTGACATGTGTGTGTGTGTGTGTACTCACCTAGTTGTGTTTGCGGGGGTTGAGCTCTGGCTCTTTGGTCCCGCCTCTCAACCGTCAATCAACAGGTGTACAGATTCCTGAGCCTATTGGGCTCTATCATATCTACACTTGAAACTGTGTATGGAGTCAGCCTCCACCACATCACCTCCTAATGCATTCCATTTGTCAACCACTCTGACACTAAAAAAGTTCTTTCTAATATCTCTTTGGCTCATTTGGGCACTCAGTTTCCACCTGTGTCCCCTTGTGCGTGTTCCCCTTGTGTTAAATAGACTCTCTTTATCTACCCTATCAATTCCCTTCAGAATCTTAAATGTGGTGATCATGTCCCCCCTAACTCTTCTGTCTTCCACCGAAGTGAGGTTTAATTCCCGTAGTCTCTCCTCGTAGCTCATACCTCTCAGCTCGGGTACTAGCCTGGTGGCAAACCTTTGAACCTTTTCCAGTTTAGTCTTATCCTTGACTAGATATGGACTCCATGCTGGGGCTGCATACTCCAGGATTGGCCTGACATATGTGGTATACAAAGTTCTGAATGATTCTTTACACAAGTTTCTGAATGCCGTTCGTATGTTCACCAGCCTGGCATATGCCGCTGATGTTATCCGCTTGATATGTGCTGCAGGAGACAGGTCTGGCGTGATCTCAAGCCCCAAGTCTTTTTCCTTCTCTGACTCCTGAAGAATTTCCTCTCCCAGATGATACCTTGTATCTGGCCTCCTGCTCCCTACACCTATCTTCATTACATTACATTTGGTTGGGTTAAACTCTAACAACCATTTGTTCGACCATTCCTTCAGCTTGTCTAGGTCTTCTTGAAGCCTCAAACAGTCCTCTTCTGTTTTAATCCTTCTCATAATTTTAGCATCGTCCGCAAACATTGAGAGAAATGAATCGATACCCTCCGGGAGATCATTTACATATATCAGAAACAAGATAGGACCGAGTACAGAGCCCTGTGGGACTCCACTGGTGACTTCACGCCAGTCGGAGGTCTCACCCCCTCACCGTAACTCTCTGCTTCCTATTGCTTAGATAATCCCTTATCCACTGTAGCACCTTACCAGCTACACCTGCCTGTCTCTCCAGCTTATGTACCAGCCTCTTATGCGGTACTGTGTCAAAGGCTTTCCGACAATCCAAGAAAATGCAGTCCGCCCAGCCC
Organism: Procambarus clarkii; assembly: GCF_040958095.1. NCBI lineage: Eukaryota > Metazoa > Arthropoda > Malacostraca > Decapoda > Cambaridae > Procambarus > Procambarus clarkii. The sequence goes on along the minus strand of NC_091152.1, from coordinate 29,715,198 downwards.
TCTCTTTCTTGCTTAATCTTTGTCACCTGATCGTAGAAATCACCTGATGTGTGTGTGTGTGTGTGTGTGTTTAAAAGTATGTATTAATTAATAATTAGTGTGGTGTTTCCAAATGAGTTTGTGAGTGGTAAACAAGCAATGCAATATCTAATATGTGCTATTTTAGGCCTCGTTCTGTAAAATACATGTTTTACTAGGGAAGGAAAATCCGGTTTGTTTTATTCCCTCGTTTTATTTCAAGAATAAATAGCACATAGGCGAAGGAACGAAGGTTTTTGCTGGTTAAATATAGCATTGTGGCCGCCATTTTCTGTGTTGGTCCGGGGGGGGGGGTGATGGATGGGGCGGAATGGGGGGTTGGGGTTCGGCGGCCTCCATTGTGGGGTGGGGGTCCGGAGGAGCTACCGTGGGAAGTGTGGTGGGGGGGGGAGGGGAAGGATGGGGGGATGGGTTGGCCGTTAGGTATTTAAACATAATTTTTCCAGATAGGTTATATAGGGCGAGGTGTTGAGGAAGGAATAAGAAAAGTGTTTGGGACTGAGTTGAGTGTATTAGTTGTTGTGATTGATGTTAGCATGAAGGTAGGTGGTTGAAATGTGTAAAGATTTGTTAATGAGATCATTTGGTTAATAATGTAGGAATTAAGGGTAAGTGATCACTGGAGATAGATATTCAACAGTATATTAAGTGGACAAGTTTTAGCAGGTAGGTAGGCCGGCCGGCCGGCAGAGAGAGACAATGGACTTACAAATAGGTAGACGTTTTCTTCATGGATGGTAAACTATTATTAAAATGGCATGTACACATTTCCATGTGCGACATTCTTGTACTCACACACACACACACACACACACACACACACACAATTAGGTGAGTACACACACACACACAATTAGGTGAATACACACACAGAGGCGATACCAAGGAGGCGATTTGAGAAGGGACAGAAGAAAGTGAGCCTCAAAGCGATGTACCCTAACATAGACGGAATTACAAATAAAGCAAATGAGCTTGGAGAACTGGTACTAGAGGAAAACCCAGACATAATAGCCCTCACAGAAACAAAGATCACGAAAACAATAACAAATGCAGTGTTCCCACAGGACTATTATGTTATGAGGAAAGAGAGGGAAGGAAGAGGTGGGGGTGGTGTAGCTATGCTGGTAAGAAAAGGCTGGGATTTTGAGGAGATGGATATGCAGGGCTGTGAAGGTTTCAGTGACTACATAGCAGGTACTGTAACAAATGGAGGGAAAAAAATTATAGTCGCAGTCATATATAATCCACCACCAAATGACAGAAGACCTAGACAGGAATATGATAGAAACAACATGGCCACCATTAACATAATAGAAAGAGCAGCTTCTGTTGCTAGCAGGAATGGATCTGGACTACTAATTATGGGAGACTTCAACCATGGGAAGATAGATTGGAAGAACGGAGACCCGCATGGAGGACCAGGAACATGGAGAGCTAAGCTGCTGGACGTGGCAACAAGAAACTTTCTAAGCCAGCATACCAAAGAGCCAACAAGAATGAGAGGAGAAGATGAACCAGCAATGCTTGATTTGATATTTACCCTAAATGAATGGGATATAAAGGAAGTTAAGATGGAAGCGCCCTTGGGAATGAGTGACCACAGTGTATTGAACTTTGAGTACCTGGTAGAGCTAGGACTTATCTCCCCCCAAAAAGAACTAGGAATCAAAAGGCTGGCATACCGAAAGGGGAATTATGAACAGATGAGAAGTTTCCTAAGTGAAATACCTTGGGACACAGACCTCAGAGACAAGTCTGTACAGGGTATGATGGACTATGTTACCCAAAAGTGTCAGGAGGCAGTAAACAGGTTCATCCCGGCCCAAAGGGAAAAATCCGAGAAGCAACAGAAGAATCCATGGTATAATAGGGCATGTATGGAAGCGAAGAAACTGAACAAAAAGGCGTGGAGGAACTTCCGGAATAACAGAACACCAGAAAGCAGGGAGAGATACCAGAGAACCAGGAATGAGTACGTCAGGGTGAGAAGAGAAGCAGAGAAAAATTTTGAAAATGATATAGCAAACAAAGCCAAGACCGAACCAAAGCTACTCCACAGTCACATCAGAAGGAAAACAACAGTGAAAGAACAGGTATTGAAACTTAGAACAGGCGAGGACAGGTATACAGAGAATGACAGAGAGGTGTGTGAGGAACTCAACAAGAGGTTCCAGGAGGTCTTCACAATAGAACAGGGTGAGGTCACTGTGCTAGGAGAAAGGGAGGTAAACCAGGCGGCCTTGGAGGAGTTCGAAATTACGAGAGAGGAGGTCAAGAGACACCTGCTGGATCTGGATGTTAGAAAGGCGGTTGGTCCAGATGGGATCTCACCATGTGTACTGAAAGAGTGTGCAGAGGCACTTTGCTTGCCACTCTCCATAGTGTATAGTAAGTCACTAGAGACGGGAGACCTACCAGAAATATGGAAGACGGCGAATGTGGTCCCAATATACAAAAAGGGCGACAGACAAGAGGCACTGAACTACAGGCCAGTGTCCTTGACTTGTATACCATGCAAGGTGATGGAGAAGATCGTGAGAAAAAACCTGGTAACACATCTGGAGAGAAGGGACTTCGTGACAAATCGCCAACATGGATTCAGGGAGGGTAAATCTTGCCTTACAGGCTTGATAGAATTCTACGATCAGGTGACACAGATTAAGCAAGAAAGAGAGGGCTGGGCGGACTGCATTTTCTTGGATTGTCGGAAAGCCTTTGACACAGTACCGCATAAGAGGCTGGTACATAAGCTGGAGAGACAAGCAGGTGTAGCTGGTAAGGTGCTCCAGTGGATAAGGGAGTATCTAAGCAATAGGAAGCAGAGAGTTACGGTGAGGGGTAAGACCTCCGATTGGCGTGAAGTCACCAGTGGAGTCCCACAGGGCTCTGTACTCGGTCCTATCTTGTTTCTGATATATGTAAATGATCTCCCGGAGGGTATCGATTCATTTCTCTCAATGTTTGCGGACGATGCTAAAATTATGAGAAGGATTAAAACAGAAGAGGACTGTTTGAGGCTTCAAGAAGACCTAGACAAGCTGAAGGAATGGTCGAACAAATGGTTGTTAGAGTTTAACCCAACCAAATGTAATGTAATGAAGATAGGTGTAGGGAGCAGGAGGCCAGATACAAGGTATCATCTGGGAGAGGAAATTCTTCAGGAGTCAGAGAAGGAAAAAGACTTGGGGGTTGATATCACGCCAGACCTGTCTCCTGCAGCACATATCAAGCGGATAACATCAGCGGCATATGCCAGGCTGGCCAACATACGAACGGCATTCAGAAACTTGTGTAAAGAATCATTCAGAACTTTGTATACCACATATGTCAGGCCAATCCTGGAGTATGCAGCCCCAGCATGGAGTCCATATGTAGTCAAGGATAAGATTAAACTGGAAAAGGTTCAAAGGTTTGCCACCAGACTAGTACCCGAGCTGAGAGGTATGAGCTACGAGGAGAGACTACGGGAATTAAACCTCACTTCGCTGGAAGACAGAAGAGTTAGGGGGGACATGATCACCACATTCAAGATTCTGAAGGGGATTGATAGGGTAGATAAAGACAGTCTATTTTACACAAGGGGAACACGCACAAGGGGACACAGGTGGAAACTGAGTGCCCAAATGAGCCACAGAGATATTAGAAAGAACTTTTTTAGTGTCAGAGTGGTTGACAAATGGAATGCATTACGGGGTGATGTGGTGGAGGCTGACTCCATACACAGTTTCAAGTGTAGATATGACAGAGCCCGATAGGCTCAGGAATCTGTACACCTGTTGATTGACGGTTGAGAGGCGGGACCAAAGAGCCAGAGATCAACCCCCGCAAACACAACTAGGTGAGTACAACTAGGTGAGTACACACACAATTAGGTGAGTACACACACACACACACACACACACACACACACACACACACACACACACACACACACACACACACAGGAAACAGCCCGTAGCAGCTGTCTAACTCCCAGGTACCTATTTACTGCTAGGTAACAGAGGTATTCAGCGTAAAAGAAACTCTGCCCATCGTTTCTCGCCGGCGCCCGGGATCGAATCCGTAACCACACGATCACGTGCCCAGCGTGCTGTCCTCTCGGCCACCGGCTGTGTGTGTGTGCGTATGGGCGTTAATCTACGACTCTAATATGACTTACTGGCTGCTGGCGTCATCCAAAAGGTTGACTCACTTAAGGCTGAACTGGACACCGTCCATCCAAGACTTAGTAAAGACTGTCTTAGTGATCTTAAAGACCCCCTCTCCCCCCCCCCCCCCCCCCGCAGGTCCAGGCTGAGGGCAACACAGCTCGTGGCAGATGCAACAGCATAAAACCATCTTAGTATAATTGTTTGCAACATTGCCATGAGTTTACCAACACTGTTTTACCCATTCACATGCATTTTTAGCCCCATTGCCATACTTTTTTACCCTATTGCCATACTTTTTACCCTATTGCCATACTTTTTACCCTATTGCTATACTTTTTACCCTATTGCCATACTTTTTTTACCCTATTGCCATACTTTTTTACTTTATTGCCACACTTTTTACCCTATTGCCATATTTTTTACCCTATTGCCATACTTTTTTACCCTATTGCCATACTTTTTACCCAATTGCCAAACTTTTTTACCTTATTGCCATACTTTTTTACTTTATTGCCACACTTTTTACCCTATTGCCATATTTTTTTACCCAATTGCCATACTTTTTTACCCTACTGCCATACTTTTTTACCCTAATGCCATACTTTTTTACCCTAATGCCATACTTTTTTCCCCATTGCCATACTTTTTCCCCCCATGGCCATACTTTTTTTACCCAATTGCCATACTTTTTTTTACCCCCATTGCCATACTTTTTTACCCTTTGCCATACTTTTTTACCCCCATTTCCATACTTTTTTCCCCATTGCCATACTTTTTTACCCCCATTGCCATACTTTTTTCCCCATTGCCATGCATAATAATCATTGCTTAAAAACATATATTTGAAGGAAATTAAGACTTAATTATTGGTAGCATTTGCAAGTAAAAGGTTAAACAAAACAAATAATAGCGTGAAAGACAAACTGTTTTAGCGTGAAGAAACAGCTTCAGCGTCAAGAAACAAAAACAGTTTCAGCGTCAAGAAACAAAAACAGCTTCAGCGTCAAGAAACAAAAACAGCTTCAGCGTCAAGAAACAAAAACAGCTTCAGCGTCAAGAAACAAAAACAGCTTCAGCGTCAAAAAACAAAGACAGCTTCAGCGTCAAAAAACAAAGACAGCTTCAGCGTCAAGAAACAAAAACAGCTTCAGCGTCAAGAAATAAAGACAGTTTCAGCGTCAAGAAACAAAAACAGCTTCAGCGCCAAAAAACAAAAACAGCTTCAGCGCCAAGAAACAAAAACAGCTTCAGCGCCAAGAAACAAAAACAGCTTCAGCGCCAAGAAACAAAAACAGCTTCAGCGCCAAGAAACAAAAACAGCTTTAGCATGAAGGAACAAAGACAGCTTCAGCGTGAAGAAACAAAAACAGCTTTAGCATGAAGGAACAAAGACAGCTTCAGCGTCAAGAAACAAAAATAGCTTTAGCATGAAGGAACAAAGACAGCTTCAGCGCCAAGAAACAAAAACAGCTTCAGCATGAAGGAACAAAGACAGCTTCAGCGTGAAGAGTGAAAGAGATAGAGGCCCCAAGAGACTCCACACCTTAAAATATATATATGATAAAGTTTAAAATACAAATGTAGCTCTTCCAAACCAGTTTTATTTTGGTGTAGTGGCTAAACTGTATGAACCAAACCCAGCAATATTAGAACCATGGACACCAACACCCAAATAGAACAAGTAGCGGGAAGACATTTGAAATTGAATTATTTGACGGTTGACAATACCGTTAACCGTCATGGTTCAAATTTGAAAGGAGGAAGGGATTTAAAATTTAATTTTTTAACGGTGTAAAAATACACAACCACGATAGACGTGGACATATATATACACTGAGAAGTGTAACTCCCCTTTTTTGCTGTATACTGAGAGAGTGTACTTTAGTCCAGTATACTTGTGGTCACCTTAAGAACCTTCCAGATAGGCCTTAGGCCTTAAAGACAAGCGTCAATGTAAAGATGACATGTGCAGCCACAGATGTACTTGTAGCAGACATGGAGAATGTCTCCAGTAGCCTCTTCCCCCTCACAACACTATTCTAACTCCGCCCAATGAACTTTTCAAAATAATTAGTTCTACCCTTACCAATTTTCCCTCATAAAAAGGCCTAGTTATCTCATCAGAAGTAACAAGACTTTTCATAATGTTGTACTTAGAATGTATAGACTATAAATTACTCATTACTTTACTCCGTGTCATAGAAAACGGCGTGAAGGTTTGTGGGTGCCTACCATTTGCATAAACAGCAAACCAATTTCGTTTTTTGCTGGTCCTGTTGATTCTTTCTAATTTTCAATGGCTTTCCTTATTTGCAATAAATTATTATTTTGGTGGATATGTTGAGATTACTGAGATGTCTGTCATGAGTGTGGGGGGGTGGGGGGAGGGAGGAGCTGGGCCACCTACAGCCACTCCGACTGTCCCACCACTCGGCTGTTAAAGGCTTTGTCTCAGGTTAGTGTGGGTCACCCAGGTGTGGGAGGAGACACAGGTGTGGGTGTTGGTGCAGGTGTGGGAGACCATGTAGGTGTGGAGGACCACAGATACTAGGGGGGGGGGGGAAATGACGATGATGTGTGAGATGATGGGTGTGGCATGTGATATTGGTACATATGAGGCTGGGTGTTTAGAAATATGTGGTTTTGGGGGTGAGTGAACTGTGAGGGTGAGAGTGAGTGAACTGTAAGAGGGCTGAGTGAGAGTGAGTGAACTGTGAGGGTGAGAGTGAGTGAACTGTAAGAGGGCTGAGTGAGAGTGAGTGAACTGTGAGGGTGAGAGTGAGTGAACTGTAAGAGGGCTGAGTGACTGTGAGAGAGGGTGAGTGAGAGTGAGTGAACTGTGAGGGTGAGAGTGAGTGACTGTGAGAGAGAGTGAGAGTGATTGGACTGTAAGAGAGGGTGAGTGAGAGTGAATGGACTGTGAGAGGGGTGAGTGAGTGGGTGGAGGTTGGTGTGAAATGTCAGCAGGTGAGAGGGTCCACAGTAGTTTCCCCTCACCCCCTCCCCTTCCCCCTCATCCACCTACACTTTCATCCTCATCCAGCCTCATCCACCTGCCTCTTCACTCCAGGACCCCCCCACTCATCTGCCCTTTCCTCATAACTCCTCATCTGCCATCTGAGGCCAGTGGCACTCACCTCCCCCCCCCTACATCTGAGTGCCTCACACACACTTGTATGCCGTTAGCAGGTGTGTGTGACGTGTGTATGAAGCCCTCATATATGCTGCCCTCACGTCTATGCTTCCCATATGAGTATGCTGCACAGGCACATGTGCAGTCTGCGAGCCTGTGTCACCCACGCTCCTATGCCTCATGACACTCGTGAGGTACACATACACACACACTCATATTTGGCCAACACACTCATGCCGCCCACATACTCATGCCGCCCACATACTCATGCCTTCCATGGACTCATAGCACCGCCAAACCCATGAGTGTTCATCAATAAACACTCGGGCGTAATAGACGCATTCCAGCACATATATACGCCCGCACATACGTACACCCGCACGTACGTACGTCCGCACATATGTACGCCCACACGTACACACTGGGAAGCATACCCGAACCGCCCTCTCAGACCACCTCGGTAGTTATCTAAGTATTTGCGATGGTCCGAAAGCATATTACGGTTTCAGTGATAGCCTACTGACAAACAGGGAAATGAACCTTTGTCCTAAACAGAAATTATTCTCAAGTTATACATTTATTGTAATATAAATCCAGACGGGACACCACGAGCGTAGCTCTCGTCATGTAAGTACATTTAGGTAGTTACGCACACACACATATATGTAAACAAAACACATAGCCTGTTATACAGGAATTGTAGGTTTATATCTATAGATAACTGGAAGGAAAAGAGATCACGTGGTTTAAGCTGTATATATGTTGTTGTTGTTGAGTTAGGGGCGACGACGATCGTGGGATCGGATGCGCCCCGGCGTACCCGTGAAGGGTGAATCGCAAAACCAGAAAAGGCGAAACGCCAAGCGAAAACGCGAAACGAGTGGCGCCAAGCACTAGAAACTAATAAGCCACACGGCAAAGCTACGCACAAAGGGAGAGGCAGAAGCACACAATAGAACAGGGCAAACAAACAGCCAGAAGGGCACACAGCATGTCAGAGCAAATACACAGAAAATCAGAGCACATACTTGCTCGGGAACTTGGCCCGCGGGAACCGTACATTAAACGCCTCCCAGAACACCCATTGCCAAGGGTCTCGTCCATCCACCGGGGACGCCATAACCTCCGGAACCGGGGCAACAAACACCTGCAAACTGGGGACCCAGATGGTAGAACTCATGAGGCGAGAAGTTGCCACTCGCCCCCACAGGAAGGGAACTTGCCCCCCATGAAAGCACTCCGGTCCGTCAGACAGCAGTAATTCGGCAATCTTCGACCAGTGACCCAGTGGCATCACAGACGCCGGCAACACGTCCCCCAGGGCCCCAACGCGCACCCGCACCACAGGGGTACCCGCGGCCCCGGGCACACCACCAGACGACAGCAGGGAACCCGAACGGCGCGCATCCTTCCGTAACGTCACCACCAGGCCACGCCCAGCACCAGAGTCCACACCATCCCTGGTAGCGGAAGCCACCACGCCCCACTGTGGAGAGTCCCCCGGCGGAGAAAGAACCGAAGGCACGTCCGAGACACAGGCACCAGCACCAGCAGGCACATGGACCTCCGCCACCACGAACCGCGGAGACATCGACGCATCCGTATCCACACTGTCAACACCCGAAGCCCCACAGTCACTGAAGACACCAACGTCGGCCCAGGAAGAAGACGAACGCCGGGAACGTTTGGGCACCGGCCGGATATCGTCCGAGCCGGTAAGTGACCCAGGAACACGGGTACCACGAGCCGAAGGAACCGACGCCAGGACGGCAGCAGCCTCTATCACAGGGGGAACCGGGCCACACACAGCAGGAGGCTCCGCAGCCACCCCAGCACCCAGCACATCCGGGACCCGAGTCACGGACACAGGGCCAGGCGCAGCATCAGAAGACGAGGGAGAAGACAGCGACGTCACACAGGGGGCTCCAGGAAGGCCCACGGGAGTAGCTGGAACAGCAACAGGATCAGGCAGACCAACCGAGGGTACTCAAGAACCGAAGGAGGGATGGCAACAACCGGTGGAACAGCAGGCGCCGCCGAAGGAGCTGCAGCAGCGAACGGGACGCGCACCACCTCATCAACATCGTCGGAGTTTGCCTCCAGAGGGAGCGGCGGGAAATCCTCGTCGCGGAACAAGTTGACAGGAGCAGCAGGAGCCTCAGAGCACCCGGCAGCCTGATGCCCCAACAGGCCACACCGGAAACAGGTACGAGGCTGCCGGGCGTAATACACCCGGACGTAGTACCCCATAAGCCGGACAGAAGGTATATCCGACCGCAGGCGCATCCCCAACGTGCGAATGTTTGTACGCCTCCCAGCATACCGCCCCGAGGAGAGCGTGTTCACCCGCACGCTGACAACAGTACCAACCCCCCCGAAGTAACGCCGGAGGAGGTCATCAGGGAACTCCAGGGGCGCACCATGGATACTGACATAAGTCAGGGCACCACTGTGGTCCGAAATCGCCACAGAGCCGGCATCGTCTGGCAACGGCAACGTATGACCCCCGTACCGACGGAGGAAGTCCCGGTACTCGTCCTCCCCCACGAACTTAATAACAACCCGATGGGCCGTAACTAGCTCCACACCGTAAACAGCTTCCACCGGGACACGAAGCATGTCACACATCACCATCTCGATGGTCGGATAACCAGCCTTACAAGTGAACTCCAGGCTCACGGAGTTCACACGCTGAACAGGAGGAAGATGGCCCCCCATGTCAGAACTGCCACGTCAACGCAGCCAGGCAGGCAACAAAACTGGTAGGGCAGGGACGCCCACACCACCTGGCGACCAAAACAGCAAACAACTCCAACAGCCACGGAGGGTCGGGAAACGTCCTCACTCCACGGCTGCTAGCAGTCGACCTAAGCTGTATATATAGAACAGATCCACGAGGCTTCCTCCTCTAACAACAACAATCACTGCAATCCGAGCCGTTTTCGACACTATAGGCGTCTGAATCCAAACATGAGAAAATCCACATTCTCATAAGAACACTAAGATATAACCACTATTCAAGAAAGACAACATGATCCTAAAGAAAGGAATAATAACTGCATACCGCTAAATATTATCTATAAAAATTAAGAATAGCGTGTCGAAAATATAAATATTTCGTGAATCCGGTGTAGACGGCTACTTGTCTCACGAACACCGGGGAAGACGACGCTAGCCAGAGGTGTAGACGGCTACTTGTCTCACGAACACCGGGGGAGACGACGCTAGCCAGAGGTGTAGACGGCTACTTGTCTCACGAACACCGGGGAAGACGACGCTAGCCAAAGGTGTAGACGGCTACTTGTCTCACGAACACCGGGGAAGACGACGCTAGCCAGAGGTGTAGACGGCTACTTGTCTCACGATCACCGGGGAAGACGACGCTAGCCAGAGGTGTAGACGGCTACTTGTCTCACGAACACCGGGGGAGACGACGCTAGCCAGAGGTGTAGACGGCTACTTGTCTCACGAACACCGAGGAAGACGACGCTAGCCAGAGGTGTAGACGGCTACTTGTCTCACGAACACCGGGGGAGACGACGCTTGCCAGAGGTGTAGACGGCTACTTGTCTCACGATCACCGGGGAAGACGACGCTTGCCAGAGAGATTGTAAACATTGCCACGCGAAGACGTCCCTTGTGCTTAAACGGAAGTTTATAAGCCAGAAACTATTAATATTAATTTTGTAACAAGTGCTTGTGCCTCGTTATTGTTATTAAGGTGTAGCATTGTTTATAATAATAGAGAAGAGGAGAAGCAGTGACAACAAAAAGCATAAACGCAATGCATCAAGCCTATATTGACGCCTTCACTGTCGCCACCAGTCCCGTCTCTGTTTACACCACATAAATCCTAATGTTTACACCACATAAATCCTAATGTTTACACCACATAAATCCTAATGTTTACACCACATAAATCCTAATGTTTACACCACATAAATCCTAATGTTTACACCACATAAATCCTAATGTTTACTCCACATAAATCCTAATGTTTACTCCACATAAATCCTTATGTTTACACCACATAAATCCTAATGTGTACACCACATAAATCCTAATGTGTACACCACATAAATCCTAATGTGTACACCACATAAATCCTAATGTTTACACCACATAAATCCTAATGTTTACACCACATAAATCCTAATGTTTACACCACATAAATCCTAATGTGTACACCACATAAATCCTAATGTTTACACCACATAAATCTTAAATAGTCACAGTTTAGCTTTTTGGGAATCCTATTTAATTCTTACGAAAAACACTAACCCCCTAAAAAACAATGAAAGTAGTTAAGACGAGGACTATCGAGCCCAAAGTAATCAAAATATAAAATTTAAACTATTTAAACTTATATATATATATATGTATATATATATATATATATATATATATATATATATATATATATATATATATATATATATATATATATATATATATATATGCGGAAAATCCACAGAGAAATATGAAATGAGGTGAACGTTTCGGCTCTGTTAAAGCCTTTGTCAACACCAGACTGATATATATATATATATATATATATATATATATATATATATATATATATATATATATATATATATATATATATATATAATATATTAGTATATTTTGGTAGCAGTCTTTCCTGTAGACATATATTATTAAATATGACCGAAAAAGTAAGATTAATAATTCTAACACGAATTTTCTCATTCTTTCGTATATTTCTTTTCACTGTTGGAGGTAATTCAAAAATCAATTCTCCAAAATTCATTTTTATTTCTAGTCTGACGCGACACGAGCGCGTTTCGTAAAACTTATTACATTTTCAAAGCCTTTAGTTTATAAATACACAACTGAATAGAACTTACATATCTCTGATTTTGTTTATATCTACATTTGAGTGAGGTGGATGGGGTGAGGTGGCATTAATAGGGTATTAATTTCATCAACACAAGACAGAACAAGAGGTGGCATTAATAGGGTATTAATTTCATCAACACAAGACAGAACACGAAACAATGGGTATTGAAATGGAAGTGATTGTAGAAAGCCTATTGGTCCATATTTCTTGATGCTTCTATATTGGAGTGGAGTCTTGAGGTGGGTAGAATATAGTTGTGCATTAATTGGCTGTTGATTGCTGGTGTTGACTTCTTAATGTGTAGTGCCTCGCAAACGTCAAACCGTCTGCTATCGCTGTATCTATCGATGATTTCTGTGTTGTTTACTAGGATTTCTCTGGCGATTTTTTGGTTGTGGGAAGAGATTATATGTTCCTTAATGGAGCCCTGTTGTTTATGCATCGTTAAACGCCTAGAAAGAGATGTTGTTGTCTTGCCTATATACTGGGTTTTTTGGAGCTTACAGTCCCCAAGAGGGCATTTGAAGGCATAGACGACGTTAGTCTCTTTTAAAGCGTTCTGCTTTGTGTCTGGAGAGTTTCTCATGAGTAGGCTGGCCGTTTTTCTGGTTTTATAGTAAATCGTCAGTTGTATCCTCTGATTTTTGTCTGTAGGGATAACGTTTCTATTAACAATATCTTTCAGGACCCTTTCCTCCTTTCTACAATCACTTCCATTTCAATACCCATTGTTTCGTGTTCTGTCTTGTGTTGATGAAATTAATACCCTATTATTGCCACCTCACCCCATCCACCTCACTCAAATGTAGATATAAACAAAATCGGAGATATGTAAGTTCTATTCAGTTGTGTATTTGTAAACTAAAGTCTTTGAAAATGTAATAAGTTTTACGAAACGCGCTCGTGTCGCGTCAGACTAGAAATAAAAATGAATTTTGGAGAATTGATTTTTGAATTACCTCCAACAGTGAAAAGAAATGTACGAAAGATTGAGAAAATTCGTGTTAGAATTATTAATCTTACTTTTTCGGTCATATTTAAATATATATTTATATATGTCGTACCTAGTAGCCAGAACTCACTTTTTGGCCTACTATGCGAGGCCCGATTTGCCTAATAAGCCAAGTTTTCCTGAATTAATATATTTTTTCAAATTTTTTTCTTATGAAATGGTAAAGCTACCCATTTCATTATGTATGAGGTCAATTTTTTTTATTGGAGTTAAAATTAACGTAGATATATGACCGAACCTAACCAACCCTACCTAACCTAACCTAACCTATCTTTGTAGGTTGGGTTTGGTTAGGTAGCCAAAAAAGTTAGGTTAGGTTAGGTTAGGTAGGTTAGGTAGTCGAAAAACAATTAATTCATGAAAACTTGGCTTATTAGGCAAATCGGGCCTTGCATTATAGGCTGAGAAGTGCGTTCTGGCTACTAGGTACGACATATATATATATATATATATATATATATATATATATATATATATATATATATATATATATATATATATATATATAACTGAAAACTCACACCCCAGAAGTGACTCGAACCCATACTCCCACAACTGGTATGTACAGGGACGCCTTAATCCGCTTGACCATCACGACCGGACATAAGGAAGTGATAGCCGAGGCTATATGAACCACTTCCCCGCCGGCACTCGGATGGTAATCTTGGGCATAGCATTTTATCAAATCACCTCATTCTTTGGGGCACACGTGAGGAACACAAATGCAAACAAGCCTGAATGGTCCCCAGGACTATATACAACTGAAAACTCACACCCCAGAAGTGACTCGAACCCATACTCCCACAACTGGTATGTACAGGGACGCCTTAATCCGCTTGACCATCACGACCGGACATAAGGAAGTGATAGCCGAGGCTATATGAACCACTTCCCCGCCGGCACTCGGATGGTAATCTTGGGCATAGCATTTTATCAAATCACCTCATTCTTTGGGGCACACGTGAGGAACACAAATGCAAACAAGCCTGAATGGTCCCCAGGACTATATACAACTGAAAACTCACACCCCAGAAGTGACTCGAACCCATACTCCCACAACTGGTATGTACAGGGATGCCTTAATCCGCTTGACCATCACGACCGGACATAAGGAAGTGATAGCCGAGGCTATATGAACCACTTCCCCGCCGGCACTCGGATGGTAATCTTGGGCATAGCATTTTATCAAATCACCTCATTCTTTGGGGCACACGTGAGGAACACAAATGCAAACAAGCCTGAATGGTCCCCAGGACTATATACAACTGAAAACTCACACCCCAGAAGTGACTCGAACCCATACTCCCACAACTGGTATGTACAGGGACGCCTTAATCCGCTTGACCATCACGACCGGACATAAGGAAGTGATAGCCGAGGCTATATGAACCACTTCCCCGCCGGCACTCGGATGGTAATCTTGGGCATAGCATTTTATCAAATCACCTCATTCTTTGGGGCACACGTGAGGAACACAAATGCAAACAAGCCTGAATGGTCCCCAGGATTATATACAACTGAAAACTCACACCCCAGAAGTGACTCGAACCCATACTCCCACAACTGGTATGTACAGGGACGCCTTAATCCGCTTGACCATCACGACCGGACATAAGGAAGTGATAGCCGAGGCTATATGAACCACTTCCCCGCCGGCACTCGGATGGTAATCTTGGGCATAGCATTTTATCAAATCACCTCATTCTATATGTACAGTCTGGTATGTGAGATTACCATCCGAGTGCCGGCGGGGAAGTGGTTCATATAGCCTCGGCTATCACTTCCTTATGTCCGGTCGTGATGGTCAAGCGGATTAAGGCGTCCCTGTACATTCCCAGTTGTGGGAGTATGGGTTCGAGTCACTTCTGGGGTGTGAGTTTTCAGTTGTATATAGTCCTGGGGACCATTCAGGCTTGTTTGCATTTGTGTTCCTCACGTGTGCCCCAAAGAATGAGGTGATTTGATAAAATGCTATGCCCAAGATTACCATCCGAGTGCCGGCGGGGAAGTGGTTCATATAGCCTCGGCTATCACTTCCTTATGTCCGGTCGTGATGGTCAAGCGGATTAAGGCGTCCCTGTACATACCAGTTGTGGGAGTATGGGTTCGAGTCACTTCTGGGGTGTGAGTTTTCAGTTGTATATAGTCCTGGGGACCATTCAGGCTTGTTTGCATTTGTGTTCCTCACGTGTGCCCCAAAGAATGAGGTGATTTGATAAAATGCTATGCCCAAGATTACCATCCGAGTGCCGGCGGGGAAGTGGTTCATATAGCCTCGGCTATCACTTCCTTATGTCCGGTCGTGATGGTCAAGCGGATTAAGGCGTCCCTGTACATACCAGTTGTGGGAGTATGGGTTCGAGTCACTTCTGGGGTGTGAGTTTTCAGTTGTATATAGTCCTGGGGACCATTCAGGCTTGTTTGCATATATATATATATATATATATATATATATATATATATATATATATATATATATATATATATATATATATATATATATATATATATATATATATCCAAGACGTATCACGGAAATAGCTAATAAAAATAAAATTTTATGCCAGAATAGAGCCGTTACATTTAATTATGTCACGGTGGGACTCATTCTTTTGTATTTAAAGCTGTGTAAAGCTGGCAAGTTGAGTGTTGGTGGCCAGACCGCTCTTCTCCCTTGACTAATATGTTAATGAGTTTATGTATTCAAATAATGTGTTAGTTATTGTGTCCATTAAGATGAACAAAGTTAGACACAGTTAAATATTTCCATACAAAATTGCCAACATTGAATCTGAATTATGTGTACAGTCAGTAGGTAAATATTTCTTTGGTGTTACGTGATATAACGAAATCAATTATGTAAATACATTTTTGTGTTATGTCCTGTCTTCCCTGGGCCTTTGTGTGTTACTTTACTACACTATTTCATAATTAAACCTGAGAACAATGTAATTATAAAGGAATTTAATCATCTGGTCCAAGGAAAGTGTTAAAAAAGCATTTAATATCATGGTAAAATAATGGAATTATTACGAATTTAATCGTTTTTATTAAGGAAAAGAGTCAAATCAACGATAATGTTTTGGTGGATATAGAGGTGTCTTCTGTAGCCTTCCTCTATAGCCTTTATCAGAGGCTATAGAGCAGCTGTGCTACAGAGCAGCAGCAGCACACTATTAAGCAAAGTCCTCTACTTCATACAACTTGACAGTGTAGCCAACACACTAAACACCTCTAACCTCTTGTTACATTCGTGTACACAAGTGGCTACACTGTGACGCTGAGATGTTTCATGATAGAGGAACATTATTATCTATTACAGCGCTGCTGCCTCTGTGTCTCTACCATATGATCAGTTGAGTCTTTCAAACATTGAGAGAATTTCATATTAAACCAACAGCATGTCGTGTACCTGGCAGCAGATGGCGTATTCAGTCACTAATACGTTCTTGACTGAATGCCGAGAATTCAGTCAATTGACTGACTATACGTACAATTGACTCTGCATAGTTTGGATACAATTAAACTTGATGTCAATGGGTTGTTAGACTAGTTTGGCCGCAGGGCTTTTCCCGTAAAGACGAAGGGGAGTTATCAGGGGAAAGCGCCACGCCACCACGACTATATAGCACTGGGAAGGGGTCAGGATCAGGATTTGGGATGGGACGGCGGGGAAGGAATGGTGCCCATCCACTTAGAGGGTCGGGGATTGAACGCCGACCTGCATGAAGCGAGACCGTCGCTCTACCGTCCAGCCCAAGTGGTTTGACGCCTCTAAATATGAAATAAACGTAGACTTTCATATTCCTTGACCAGAGGTGTGTGACATGTACCAATCAACTACTTGACACTCTGTAGCCAAGTAGTTGGCTACAGAGTGCCAACTGAAGGCACTCACTGAAGGGTGGCTCGACTTCTACATGCTTGTCGTGAATTAGGTCAAGCACTTCAAAATGTTGGACACTGTATACGTGTATTTAAGCATCCTCTGGTCACGTATAAGGCGCTGATTAAGTGACTTAAACTTAAGTCACTTAACATGAGTGATCTTACTTAAGTAACTTAAGAACGACTCCACAAACACGTCAGAAACACAGTTTTGCTGTGTTTGTGACTCCGTGTGTGAAAGCAACACAACAGCGTCAACATCCTCCCTTAATAAGAGGTCTGAGATCAGACACTTGGCGGCAACACAATCCACAGTCTAATGTGGATCTAATTAACGCGTTCTTCCAGACATTGTTTGAAGACCCTTTCAAGTAGGTCGCTTAAGTGTTCTCAAGTCGTTTTCTCAAACTAAACTTCCTCACAAAGATTTAAGTTGTCAAATATATTAACCAATATTCATAACTAACACAGTTGCTGAACACATCATCATTACAACATACAAGTACAACATACCTGTATGTTGTAACATAAGGCAGCAACATATAAATAACTGATGCAAACTCAACCGTACTGACTGGCCAATCCTAGAACTTACATTAATTGATCGTTTACATAATATATTATCTACAATTACCTCCATTGGAAATGTATCCATTAAACTATCTATACTAACTAAAAGCCGCTATAACTTTAATGAGAAATTTTCCCGAAGTCGAATTTTTCGTTAATTATTTAGCAAGGCAACGCACCTCTCTTGTACAATGAACAGTGAGTGTATTACAATGAGTGTATTACAATTAGTGTGTTATAATGAGTGTATTACACTACCTACAATGTAATGAGTGTATGTGTAGGTTCACTTTGCACGGTTGTCTTCTAGAGCATAACAAGAGAAATTGAAATGAGACCGATCATATCACCACCATCCGCTACAGGTCACCACCATCCGCCACAGGTCACCACCATTCGCTACAGGTCACCACCATCCGCCACAAGTCACCACCATCCGCCACAGGTCACCACCATCCGCCACAGGTCACCACCATCCGCCACAAGTCACCACCATCCGCCACAGGTCACCACCATCCGCCATAGGTCACCACCATCCGCCACAGGTCACCACCATCCGCCACAGGTCACCACCATCCACCACAGGTCACCTCCATCCGCCACAGGTCACCACCATCCGCCACAGGTCACCACCATCCGCCACAGGTCACTACCATCCACCACAGGTCACCACCACCCACCACAGGTCACCACCATCCACCACAGGTCACTACCATCCACCAGAGGTCACTACCATCCGCCACAGGTCACTACCATCCGCCACAGGTCACTACCATCCGCCACAAGTCACCACCATCCGCCACAGGTCACCACCATCCGCCACAGGTCACTACCATCCGCCACAGGTCACTACCATCCACCACAGGTCACCACCACCCACCACAGGTCACCACCATCCACCACAGGTCACCACCATCCGCCACAAGTCACCACCATCCGCCACAGGTCACCACCATCCGCCACAGGTCACCACCATCCGCCACAGGTCACCATCATCCGCCACAAGTCACCACCATCCGCCACAGGTCACCACCATCCGCCATAGGTCACCACCATCCGCCACAGGTCACCACCATCCGCCACAGGTCACCACCATCCACCACAGGTCACCTCCATCCGCCACAGGTCACCACCATCCGCCACAGGTCACCACCATCCGCCACAGGTCACCACCATCCACCACAGGTCACCACCACCCACCACAGGTCACCACCATCCACCACAGGTCACTACCATCCACCACAGGTCACTACCATCCGCCACAGGTCACTACCATCCGCCACAGGTCACTACCATCCACCAAGGGTCACCACCATCCACCGCGGGTCACCACCATCCACCACAGGTCACCACCACCCACCACAGGTCACCACCATCCACCACAGGTCACCACCATTCACCACAGGTCACCACCACCCACCACAGGTCACCACCACCCACCACAGGTCACCACCATCCACCACAGGTCACTACCATCCACCACAGGTCACTACCATCCGCCACAGGTCACTACCATCCGCCACAGGTCACTACCACCCGCCACAGGTCACTACCATCCACCACAGGTCACCACCACCCACCACAGGTCACCACCATCCACCACAGGTCACTACCATCCGCCACAGGTCACTACCATCCGCCACAGGTCACTACCATCCGCCACAGGTCACTACCATCCGCCACAGGTCACCACCATCCACCACAGGTCACCACCATCCACCGCGGGCCACCACCATCCACCACAGGTCACCACCATCCACCACAGGTCACCACCACCCACCACAGGTCACCACCATCCACCACAGGTCACCACCATCCACCACAGGTCACCACCATCCACCACAGGTCACCACCATCCACCACAGGTCACCACCATCCACCGCAGGTCACCAACATCCACCACAGGTCACCACCATCCACCACTGGTCACCACCATCCACCACAGGTCACCACCATCCACCACTGGTCATAATCATGTCATATTCTGTCAACAACATCCATCAAATTCATCCCCTTAAAACTTTTCCATTCATCGTATAGAATTTATCAAAGCAATTCATGCCAACTTTATTGGTAAGAAATAAATGATTTATACCGACCCGACGAAATCTTGGAGAAAGTTAATAATTTTTAAAAATTCTTCCGTTAAATATTGCTTTAATAATAAAATACTTGCAATAATTCAAGATTTTGGATTCAGTTTAAGCTGTACTGACGACGAATACTGTATAATCGTTCATAGTGATTTTGAAGGTCAATATTAGTCACATAAAGGCTTATTAGTCCCGCTGGAAATCGGATATTGAAAGAATCAATACACCAGGAATCATGTATTGAACTCCACGTGACACTGGCGCGGTGATCAATACTGTCATCAGTAACCCAAGACTTCCCGGGATAGTTATAAGACAAACCACACACAGACATAGATTCCCAAATCCTCACCATCCAGAATAACATCATACAAGCAGCTGATGCTACCATTCCAAAAACTACCCACAAAACCAGATACTCCTTCTTTCCTTCGATCAGAACAAAAAGGCTACTCTCCTGCTTTCACAACAGATTCACCCACAACCTTCACAGATACAACCAAGTAAACACAGACCTCACTATACTCAAAAACCACACACTCAACAGCCTTGACCAAGACCATGCTAACCACTGTGAGAAACTGATACATAAAGTTGAAATACAAAGAAAAACAACTCCACAACAATTCTGGAACTTCATAAAGAGGATCAGGGGAAACTCCTCCTCTTCTGTCTTTACATACATCGCTCACAACAATCAAAACTATACCGATCCCTCAGAGGTAGTAGACATATTCAAACAACACTGGCAGGACATCTTCAATCCCCACCCTCCACAGCCAACAGCAATACAAATTATAAACAGAGTAGAAACATGGATCCGGCACAACCCTCAGGCCATCACACACTACCCTACCTCACGACACTAGACGACTTAGAAAGTGACCTCACAGAATCAATACTACCTAAAGAAGTTATACTCATGCTTAAGAACACCAGACGTAAAGCCCCAGGAGTCTCCGGCATTGGCCAAGCTCTCCTCAAGCAACTTCCAGACCCCCTAATCTTTGCACTCACAGACGTCTACAACGCCTCACTAGCATCAGGATATTTCCCAAGCCCATTCAAAGAAGCTACAGCAATCCTCATTCCAAAACCCCCAAAATCCCCGACAGACCCTAAGAACTACAGACCGATCAGCCTACTGGAGACACTAGGGAAAGTATACGAAAAACTCATTAATCATAAACTCATGAATCACGTAGAACACAAAAACATATTGACAGACAAACAATTTGGCTTCAGACAACACCGCTCAACACAAGACGCACTGAACATAATAACAAACTACCTCCTCATAAATAAGCACCAGAGGGCCAAGACGGCCCTCATTGCAAAGGACATCGAAAATGCTTTTGACACAGTATGGCACGACGGCCTACGTTACAAACTCTGCACCCTATTTCAACTATCTGACAACATGCAGAGGCTACTTTGCAGCTTTCTAACAAATAGAAAGATGCAGATCAAGTTCCTCAGCAAGCTGTCAGGATACTTCAACCTAAATGCAGGTGTCCCCCAGGGCTCAGTTCTCTCACCAACCCTATGTAACAAACTAGGCTGTTGTAAGAATTATTCCAGAAGGTTCCAGAATTTTCGTGTAAGGACCTGACCTCAACAACGCACGTTCCCCTGGGGATTAGCAGGTCTGAGTCACAAATGGCGGGCGTCTCTGTTCATAGTTGCGTATAATGAACCATCCTATAGTATTCAGTAATTTAGAGAAATTAGCCTTTATTCATTTTGTATTAAAATTGTATTGTATAATATTCCTGGTTATAATATCAAGAGTATTCTAATTATGGAGTTTAAGTCACCATCAGTGACGTCACGAATCAGATCTAAGTTGTAAGGCGGAGTGACCGGCGGTCAGAGGTCATCAGGGTTGACATGTCTACTATTTCTCAAAGTTCAATTAACCATTTTGGGGATCGGGAACAGCTCTGCCGTTAGATGTTTGTGTAATTTAATTTCAGTAAAATAATTCAACCAGTCTGGATCAATTCAGTACAAACAGAGGTTAATTGTTATAACTTAAACCTTGCTAAGTAACTGGGTAAGCGATGCGGAACAATACAATGCTCTAGTCTGGGGTAGACCAGACGAGGAAGAGATCAGTGTGGACTCCAGATCTACTGGGAGAGGTCACCCCATCTTACCTCTCCCAAGACCAGCCCCCAACATCTAGCTGGTTGCCCAAGGTATAGTTGCTATGGTTATGTATAGGGATAGTCTCATTGCCATTCAGGTCAAGTAGGGAGTGTTAAAGTGACAGGGAGTGAACATATTTAGATTTTGTTGTAGTTTCTTTTAATAAATTAATTAGTTAATAATTTGCATTTTATTATTTCCTTGTGTTATGTGAACTTGTCCTGGTCACGTGGTCCACACGAGGCAGAGTTGTATTGGGCGCCGATTCTAACATCGAATCGGAATTCATCATTACCGTGTAATTTATTCCACACTCAAGGTCATTGGTTATAGTGAGGATCAAGCCCCAAGGTTGATTAATTCGCATGATCGATCCAGACCTCGATCATTGCTGTGTTACTGGTCTGGTGGTGGCGGCGGAGGCGACTCTAGGGTTTTGCTCATAGCCTAGGTCACGTCATACTGGTTGTAGAATCCTAAGTCGGTCAATCGTCTTAGGACCACGTGGCGTGGAGTTGGCTTTGGTAAAAGTTTTGGAGTCCCTTGTAGAGAACAAAAAGAAAGAATACGGGTAGAGGGGGGGGGAAAGGAGGAAAGAAGAAGTACAGAGAAACCCTACCTGTGTTACAATGGTGCACAGCGGTGGTTTCAACAATTTTGTTTGAAATTGTTGAAAGGCTCACGCGTCTAGCCATTCGAACACGTGCGTGGATGCTAAGGAGACAGCCGCGGGCCAGGATTAGCAGTGCGCCTCACAACAGTGCGTTTGAGTGGGGATTGGCGAATCTTGGGTCATGCGGGTTGATACGATTAAGGTTTAGTTAGTAAGATAAGGCTGTTAAGATTTATTGAAAAGGAGACCGCTCCGAGTTGATTGGACTGGGTACCATACTCGACCCATTGCAATTAATTCAGAGGTGTTGGGAGCCGCCATACTCTCAACAGCAGTTCTTTGTGGGCTGTCTGGGCGGATATATCTGTGGGACGCCAGGAGATAGATCTGAGGGCGTTGTTAGACGACCCAAAACGCTAGGAAAAACGTAATCCGTGAAGGGCGTTGCGGCCTCCGAGGGACGGACTAGTAACCTACCTAGCAGCGATTCAACAACTAAGTGATCGCACACTTAGTGGAGGTTGAGTCGTCCCTAGTCATAATTGTTGCTGAAAGCTGCGTGTCGCTCTGTTGGAACCTAGATGGTCGAGACCCCTAGGCTAGGTGTGGTACGGGGAGCCGGTAGGAGCAATTATAAGATTAAGTTGAGTGCATTTTTGAATTAAGTATACTTAAATTTATAAAGTAATTCCGTTTATTTGCATTGTTCTAGATTAATTTTTTCCCCTAAATTCAATCCCCGGTTAAATGTTTTTCCCACGTGTTAGCATTTTCTGGATATTAGGCTAAGTGCGTACATTAAGTTTTGTTATTCCCTGTTGTATTAGTCTAAGTCAGAGGCGTTGTTGCTAGAGTGTAGTTAATCCTCTGGACTTAGGGCTACTGGTCGGTCACTATAGTAAGTGAAGGAGTTTAAGGGATAGTAAGTTGCGTGTAAATGCTTAATAGAGTCCGTGGAATATTTCTAAGTATTTTGGGATAAGTTTTCGGCTAAGTCAACGTCGGAAAGTCGTTAACTGTAATTAATTGGTATTCGTGGGTCACGTATATGATCTGGGTATCATTAGGATTCCCCAGTCGATGCGAGTGATATTATTCTAGTGTTTACCAGTAAGACGGTAGAATTGTGTTTGTAGACTTAGAATTCTGTTTTCAGTAGAAACGTTGGTGGAAAATTTTCTAAGTCCAGCTTGGGCTAGAATCTGACTTTTTGGCGGAAATTCTAATTTTCATGTTTCGTGTATATCCTAGGGTCAGTATTACTCTCTAGTGCGCGCAAGGGACGTAATTCTGTCCGTAAGCATTAAACAGTGATAATTACATTTTTGCCGAATTTAGTTATTTTTCGAGAAAATCGTGTTGTAATTTTGTCAGAGTCCACTTGAGGTGAAAATCTCGGATTTGGACGAAAATTCGAATTAGTGAGTGTTGAAACCGCCGGATGTGTCAGTATTGTTCTGTATACAACGTCAGTATTAAATAATAACGTATTTATATCTGGGAACGAGAAACCCAAATTTTTGTGAATTAAAGGAGTTTTGTGATATTTGGGGTGATAGAATTTTTTCCCTCGGAGTCAGGAAAATTGGCAGAGTCCAGCAATTGAGTAAAAACGCAGTTTTTTGAAAAAAATTCAATTTTTGGTAAGCAAATATATGTCCTGGGTGTCTATATTAATCGTTAGAGCGGTTTATTAACGTAAAACTAGTTATTTTCCTTCAGAACAAAAATTTTGATTTTTCAGCGTTTAAGCAAAAAAAAGCGCGGGACTTAGTTTTTTTTCAGCGCAGCTGGTCCCGCTCCATCAGTCATCAGTGGCCACGCTGCTCACTTCAAGCGCGTTTAGTATTCAAGTACAGTAAATATTCTTTATTAATCCATCACGAGTGCTGCGCGTTAGTTGCGTTATCATTTAAATTGTTTTATATAAATTAGATTCTTTAATTTTTTTAACGTAAAGGACTTAGGTTTCAGCAATAGAACTGCGGGATATTTCACGGTCAGACACGAGTGCGGGGCAGACACTCATTCATTGGATTCACTTCAGCGATTCTCTCGATAAATCGTTGTATTCCCTATTTTGGGAATTTCGTAGTTTTCTCTTGGAAAAGAGTTGTGATTTTTTTTTATTATTTGTGTAAGATCACGGTTGTAGTGAGTCCGGGTCGAGGGTGTACTAAAGGGTAGTTTAGAAGAGACATGGCACACCAGGAATCACAGAAAATGTTTAACCCAGATAGTGACCAGTCAGTGGGGACCAGTGGGAGTGGAAGTGTAGAGGACAGCACCTCTTCCGACACCACTGGGGACCGCTCAGGTACACCTCATCCGTCACTACAACAACCCCAACCCCACCTCCCATACCAACCCCATCCTCAATTCCCATACCAACCCCATCCTCAATTCCCATACCAACCCCATCCTCAATTCCCATACCAACCCCATCCTCAGTTCCCATACCAACCCTTCCCCCAACCCCAGGCCACTCCATACCCATTCCAACCCCAGGCCACCCCATACCCATACCCATTCCAACCCCAGGCCACCCCATACCCATTCCAACCCCAGGCCACCCCATACCCATTCCAACCCCAGGCCACCCCATACCCATTCCAACCCCAGGCCACCCCATACCCATTCCAACCCCAGGCCACCCCATACCCACCCCAACCTCAATCCACACCCCACCCCGAGGCCACCCACACCATACCTCAGCCTCAACCCCAATCTCAATCCACACCCCGACCCGAGGCCACCCACACCATACCTCAACCCCAACCTCCATCCACACCCCAACCCCAGGCCACCCACACCATACCTCAACCCCAACCCCAGGCCGCCACAGCCTTAGACAGGCAGATGCGCGCGGAGACGCCGGGCACTCAGTTGTCGCCATACGTAGAGGCGTTAAGTAAAGGCGAGGGAGCCAAGCCGAGGAACTGTGGCGCGGGTTCATCAGGCGGGAAGCAGCCCTCAGCTGCAAGTTCGAGCCACCCTGCGCGGGGTACCAACAGAGATCCGCGGAGGTGTTACTCCTGCGGGATGCGTGGACATATACAGAGGGACTGTAAAGTCACTATTACGAGAGCATGAAAGCAGTCTCCTAGTGATGGTAGGCCTACTTTTGAGGTGAAAGTGGAAGGTGTGAGATTGACAGCTTTTGTTGATACAGGAAGCCAGGCAACGGTAATTAAAAAGTCAGCCTTCAGCAATTTTAAGTATGCACGTCTTCAACGTTGCGCAAAGACATTAACAGCAGTCAATGGGGAAAACATTGAGATCGTAGGTCAAGGTACAGTTAATTTTGAGATTGATGGGGAATTGCAGCCTCACACATGTACGATCATGTACGATCGTGAAACCTTGATTTTCCTGGTCACATCTTAATGGGAACTGATTTTCTGTCGCGATTTGATTATTCCTTGTCTGCTCAAAAAGGGGCTAGGAACTGCAGGTTGCAGTTGGGACAGACTTCCTACCCAGTGGAAATGATCGACCATCCCCCAGTTGTAGCTTCAATTAAGAGGAAGCTGAAATATAATGCGCACTATCCAAAACTGATTTTTAAGTCTCTTCCAGACACAGTTAAGAGGTCATGCGCCTTGCATGCATTGACCAAACAGAGTTGCCCACCACATTCTGTTAAATTTATTAAAGTAGCCGTGGGACGTCACATACAACCAGGTACCACCCTTCAGGTGGCTGGGAGATGTGACAGCTTATTAATTCCTCATCACTTAGTTGTAGTGCTCGATAAAGGTGCACTCATTCCGGTTGTCAATCTTTCACATAAGACTTTTCGCTTCAGGGCAGGTGATAGGGTATCTCAGGGAACCATGGTGGAGGACACAGAAATCTTTCACCATGAGTCAGCTGAGACGCCAGCCGTCACTGCACAATGTAGTGCACTGAACATGTTGAACACTGAAACACCATCCAAAGTACAATACGAGACGAGACATGTTGCACAGAATGTAGAGGAAGTAGAAAAATTAATTTCAGCACTTGATTTGCAACATGTTGCACAGGCGGATAGGAAGGCACTGAGAGGAGTTTTACGAAAATTCCCGAAATTGTTTGCGACAGAGGATGACC
The DNA here is from genome assembly GCF_040958095.1 of Procambarus clarkii. NCBI lineage: Eukaryota > Metazoa > Arthropoda > Malacostraca > Decapoda > Cambaridae > Procambarus > Procambarus clarkii. Next base: position 29,688,592 of record NC_091152.1, on the reverse strand, counting down.
AGATTGGTCTCCTTGATAAGATCGAGCACACCATTCCAACTGGTGATCATTTGCCTGTGTACACGAGACAGTGGAGGTTGCCGGAACAGGCAAAGAATGTTATCAGGGAGGAGTGCCAGAAAATGTTGAGACAGGGCGTGATAGAGCCTAGTACGTCACCGTGGCTCTCTCCTATTGTGTTAGTTCGGAAACCGGACGGTAGTTATCGTTTCTGTGTTGACTACCGGAAGGTGAACGAACTGACTAAGGGTGATGTGTATCCGTTGCCCCGAATACAGGAGATAATAGATCAATTTGGTGCTGCTAAGTATTTCTCAACTCTTGACGCAAAATCGGCGTATTGGGCGATTCCGGTGGCAGAACAGGATAGGGAAAAAACAGCATTCTCGGATGGTAGGCACACTTATCAATTCCGTAGGATGCCGTTTGGTTTGAAGACAGCGCCTTCGTCGTTTCAGAGGGCCATCAACTTCATTCTTAGTCCGGTACTGGGTAGGCATTCTTTAGCGTACCTGGATGATGTTGTGATATATTCCAGGACGTTTGAGGAACACCTACAGGACTTGACTGAGACTTTGAAGTTGTTAGATCAGGCAGGTTTCAGGCTGAATGTTCAGAAGTGCACCCTGGCGGCTCAGAAATTCAAATTTCTGGGGTTCCAGGTGTGCCCAGACGGTATCCGACCTGACCCAGATTCTTGCCGCGCCATTGCTGACATGCCTACTCCAAGGACAGCAAAGGACGTGCGTAGGTTTTTGGGGGCGGCCGGATATTTTCGTCGTCATATTGAAGGTTTCGCTGGCATTTCAGCACCCCTGACTGATCTGACAAAGAAAAATGCGAAGTTTGTGATGAAACCTGAACATGACGAGGCCTATCGCAAACTGAAAGACCAACTAATCACGACACCGGTATTAGCTATTCCCGATTTTGAGAAAGAATGGGAAGTGCACACTGACGCCAGCGGTATTGCTATTGGCGGGTGCTTAATTCAGCGAGACGCAGATAACTTACCCCATCCAGTAGCCTATTTCAGTAGGAAGGTCAAAGGACCTGAAGTTCGTTATTCAGCTACGGATCGGGAGGCACTGGCAGTAGTAGAATCAGTTAGGTATTTCGAGCCTTACCTATTTCAGCGGCATTTTGTAATCTACACAGACCATCGAGCATTAACACACACATTTAAAAAGCGAACGAAATGCCCACGAATGTCACGCTGGTCTCACGAACTTTCGGCCCACTCGTTCCAGATCTTGTACAAGCCTGGTCCAGCACATGTTGTGCCAGACACGCTAAGTAGAAATATAGCGGCAGTTCAGATTAATGAAAATATTGAAACCATTCCATCAGATAAAATGAGAGAATACCAGATGAGCGAGCCTAGATGGAAAGAGATTATTGAGTATTTAGAGTGAGGAAAATACCCGAAAAAGAAAAAGAAGTTACCTATTCATGATTTTGAGATGAAACAGGGCGTCCTGTATTATGTTAATAGCCAGAATGATAGGGCAGTATTTCAGCTAGTTATTCCGGACGCGTTGCGGTCATCAGCATTAAAGCTTGCGCATGCTTCAAAAATTGCAGGGCATCCGGGGATCTTTAAAACGCACTTAAAAGCAAAGTCTCTATTTTATTTTTCAGGATTACTTTCTGAGGTAATCAATTTCGTGAAGTCGTGCCCTCGTTGCCAGAGGAGGAAAGGCACCCTTAAGGTACAAGCCCCACTTCAGGAATTCCCTGAAATTCGTGAGCCGTTAGTTCGTGTGGGGGCCGATCTGATTGATTTACACCAGTCATTCAGGTAACAGATATGTGTTGGTGCTAGTTGACCATCTGTCTAGATACACTACACTAGTTGCATTACCTCAGAAGGATTCTCGTACGGTTGCAGATGCGTTCTTGCGTAGGTTCGTTACTGTATTCGGACCTCCTAAAGTTTTAGTCTCTGACCGGGGTCAAGAATTCAATGGGAATATATTTCGAGAAGTTTGTAAGATTTTAGAGACAACTTCGGCTTTTACAACAGCCTACCACCCACAAGCAAACGGAATGACGGAACGGACTAATCGTTCAGTCAAGGATATGCTTGCAATCCTTGCTGAACATGATGCAAACACTTGGGATGAACACCTACCCTATGTTCAGTTCGCCTTGAATACTGCCATCCACCAATCAATTAACACCCAACCACTTCATTTGTTTACTGGTAATTCATGCAATTTCCCCTCAGGTCTGCTTAACAGACATAATGTTGCATACGGGGAGGACTATCCTTCAGAGGTCCTTGGAAAAATGAGAAATGCATGGAATATTGCAGCTGAAGCGTCCAAGAAGGCACGGACTCGGTATGCTCATTTTTATGACAAGAAAATGCGCCCTCTTGAGTTGACGGAAGGAAGCCTCGTATTGAGAGTGAATGAGGCTGCGCCCGCCAATCAGAGCAGGAAACTAGCTCCGAGGTGGCGAGGACCATATAGAGTAATTAAAAGGGCGGGGCCGGTTAATCTTGTTATAAAAGGAGTGTTCGAGGACCAGGTGGAAAGGACAATTCATGTAAATAAATTGAAACATTATCATGCTAGAGAGGAATTAGAACTGCCTTCAGCGGGTCTAGTTCCTGACTCAGCAGTGCCGACTCATGGCTTCACCGACGAGTCAGGGGATGAGGATGACCCTCTGTCATCGCTCATCAGTAGTCAGGTGCAGTCTCGCCACCCTATGGTGACGAGATCTCGCGCTATACAGTAAAGTAACTTCCTTGGTTAGTATAATTTAGTATTCATTAGATTTTCCTGTAAAGGCAATGAGGTGTACTATCTCTATACTTAACTCAGGTAGCAGCTTTTACCGTGCTCTGGGGTTCCACCTCCACCAAACCCAGAGTATATCTATGCTTCCGCTGTGTTGTGTCTGTCTGTTCCCAGGTCTGATTGGTACACCGACCCAGTTGTTCCAGCCACACGTGAACCCTTGTCTGTAAAGACCGAGGGGGGAGGCACGTTACACAAAGCCCTCCCCCCACCAGACCCAGTAACTCATACATCATTTACTTTGGGGGATGAGTGACTGTCCAAGAGTCACCCGGCCGACGCCTCACGTCACTAACGAGGTTGTCAGGGCCAGCGAGCAGTCCACATTTAGCAGTCACCGGAGGTGCCATACAACGCCGGGGTAGCTGTCTCGAGATCACCACTACCCACCTGCTGCGCCATCAAGACTGCAGCCATTCCAGCAGTGTTGGAGGAGAGGTCAAGAAATGGAAAGCACGTAGCAGTACTCAAGAATTTCGCCGGAAGATTAATGATTACGTCATCTGAAGTAACAAGAAAGCGGAAGTAAGGCAGTCACAGGTGGAAGGCACGGTTTCCCTACAGAGTACCGGGACTCGCCAATAGAAGGTCGCAAAATTGTCTCCTTTGGCCTAAAGTCGGCGGTACGAGGGTATACAAAGTTGGTGTTTACGGCCTAGTAACCTGGTGACATCAAGAAACGCCTGAGATGACGTGAGCAATGATGGAAGACGAGATTCACCTGTTCTGAAAACAAGCAACCCGCCTCTACGACCTTCTGACACCACTCCTGCTAAGAGACACCGTTGGTACATCCAGCCCTGCTCTGCTGTGGTCATCTGCGCCGTCAAGTTTAACATCAAGACTGCCGTGTGAACTGTGATTGATACGAAGGCGTGTGGACTGTCGAGAGCAAGATTAATGGCCGAAGTAACAGTATTCTACAGCTGTCACTTGGCACTCAGCTCTACTACACTCTGTCGTCATTCAGGAGTACCGGATGGGAGTACAAGAGGACCAGGTATTGATGTCTACACATGGGGAGAAGCAAGATCGACACCGTCATCGTCAGCGACTACATTCAGCATCCAGCAGCATCGATTTTTTTTTCTCGATTATTCAATATGAACAATTGATACAAACAACAAAGTGGCTCTGAACATCTGTGTAAAGAACATCTGGACACTTTTGTTTAAATGTTGAGAAACAGATTTAGAATCAATACTTTATAAATGTTGAAAAACAGATTTAAAAATAATTCTGGTATAATATATGAAAATCTTACTCTAGAAATTGGTCATTGATTAACATCGAAGCCCCTGTGTAATTATCTCAGCCCTGAACAAACGGTTATGGAAAATTATGTTGTGATACTTTTGCAGAATGTTTGAACACAGGAGAGGCGGACCAATATAAACATTGACACTTCTAGTGAGTGAGAACACTTGGCTGTACAGTCAGCTGAAACCTGTGATATAGTATAGGAATTTTTTTTATTTTTAGATACATGTAATAAACATTAGGTGTGTTCCGTAGCATGTCAAGGTTGACATTGAGTGGGGAGTGGGTAGTACACGGATGTGAGCTTGATAGTTCCGTAGTGCGCTCCCGGATGACTGAAAGTTCAGTCTGAAGATATAACTTTAATGTTTGAGCACGGTGTGGCCGGCTCTAGAGGACACATGGACTTGGCTAGTGAAGAGCCAAGAGAGTTTAATAGCAAGTCTTTGATGGTAGAGTAGGGACATGTTATTTAGCTATGTCTGTAAGGATAGGATGTATGTTTCCTGATGTTAGAGGATTGCTGTCAGTTGACAGCTGAGAAATTTATGAAATGTGAACATGTTTATTATGATGTTGGACTATTATTTGTCAAATTTTATTAGTTAGGTTAGTTGTTTTTTTTGTGGCATGAGTTGAGTTGTGGGTTTGGATACTAAACCTCGTGATTTTTAACAAATTAACAAGGTTTACTAAGTGCTTGTGCAGGGGGGTTGTAACAAACTAGGCTGTTGTAAGAATTATTCCAGAAGGTTCCAGAATTTTCGTGTAAGGACCTGACCTCAACAACGCACGTTCCCCTGGGGATTAGCAGGTCTGAGTCACAAATGGCGGGCGTCTCTGTTCATAGTTGCGTATAATGAACCATCCTATAGTATTCAGTAATTTAGAGAAATTAGCTTTTATTCATTTTGTATTAAAATTGTATTGTATAATATTCCTGGTTATAATATCAAGAGTATTCTAATTATGGAGTTTAAGTCACCATCAGTGACGTCACGAATCAGATCTAAGTTGTAAGGCGGAGTGACCGGCGGTCAGAGGTCATCAGGGTTGACATGTCTACTATTTCTCAAAGTTCAATTAACCATTTTGGGGATCGGGAACAGCTCTGCCGTTAGATGTTTGTGTAATTTAATTTCAGTAAAATAATTCAACCAGTCTGGATCAATTCAGTACAAACAGAGGTTAATTGTTATAACTTAAACCTTGCTAAGTAACTGGGTAAGCGATGTGGAACAATACAATGCTCTAGTCTGGGGTAGACCAGACGAGGAAGAGATCAGTGTGGACTCCAGATCTACTGGGAGAGGTCACCCCATCTTACCTCTCCCAAGACCAGCCCCCAACATCTAGCTGGTTGCCCAAGGTATAGTTGCTATGGTTATGTATAGGGATAGTCTCATTGCCATTCAGGTCAAGTAGGGAGTGTTAAAGTGACAGGGAGTGAACATATTTAGATTTTGTTGTAGTTTCTTTTAATAAATTAATTAGTTAATAATTTGCATTTTATTATTTCCATGTGTTATGTGAACTTGTCCTGGTCACGTGGTCCACACGAGGCAGAGTTGTATTGGGCGCCGATTCTAACATCGGATCGGAATTCATCATTACCGTGTAATTTATTCCACACTCAAGGTCATCGGTTATAGTGGGGATCAAGCCCCAAGGTTGATTAATTCGCATGATCGATCCAGACCTCGATCATTGCTGTGTTACTGGTCTGGTGGTGGCGGCGGAGGCGACTCTAGGGTTTTGCTCATAGCCTAGGTCGGTCAATCGTCTTAGGACCACGTGGTGTGGAGTTGGCTTTGGTAAAAGTTTTGGAGTCCCTTGTAGAGAACAAAAAGTAAGAATACGGGTAGAGGGGGAGTAGAAAGAAGGAAAGATTTAGAGAGAGAAACCCGACCCGTGTTACACCTATACATACTCTATATAAACGACATTCCTGACCCAATATACTGGACATCAATGACCCTTTGCTACGCTGACGACGTAACCCAACTGATCTCGGACTACACGATTAACGCCCTCACACGGAGAGCACAGCAAGAAATAGACAAAGTCACCCTCTGGGAACACGACTGGAGAATAAAAACAAACCCCAACAAGTCTAAAATTACATACTTCTTCTACAACAAACGACGTAACCCTGCCCCAGTAAAACTCTACTCTCAATCACCAGATGCAACCCAGATCCCAAGAGTCAACAACACCACAGTACTTGGACTCACATTAGACTTTAACCTTCGCTTTCACACACACATAACACCCAAGAAAGCTATAGCCTCAAACGCTCTATCAAAACTCTTCCCACTCAAACATGCCTCCCAAGCCACCAAGCTCTATCTATACAAAACACTTTTTCTCCCACTCCTAACATATGCACCGATCCCACTCTCACTTGCAGCACCAAGAAATAGGAAGAAACTCCAGCATATCCAGAACAGGGCTCTGAGATGGGTGTTCGATACCCATTGGCAGGACTTCAACACTAGTGAGGCCCTGCATGAGTGGGCGAACAGCCCACCTCTGAACATAACCTGGGATACTATGGGGAAGAAACAGATTAATAGAATTCTCACCTATCATGACAACTACGACGCGTTCCTCAGAAACGTCCTAAGCAGACCCAGACATACGCACAACCTCTTTAACCTGATCGACGACCCACCTCCTGTTCCGTCCTTTACATGACTCCTCTCCTCTAATATACCACTACTCAAATCACCAAACTTCCAACTATAGCCTCCTAACTCTTCTCCCCCCTCTTTAGGGGGGGGGGGGGGGACCAGCTAGCTCCCGTTTTCTGGTGCCTTGGGTGGGGGCACGATGCTCATTAGCAAATCTAAGACCACATCTGGTGTGAGCCTCCAGGGCACACCCAGCTGAGGGCTGCTATCTCCGTGGGTGCTCAGAAAGACGAAATGTTGTCACGAAGATCCGATTCCTTGCCTTCACTGCCTAGTCTGGTCATAACGATTTCAATGCCATGCAGCTGGGTCTAGCCCTGGCACTTTACCTCATACTCAAAACCCTTCCTCTCACCCCCACTAATTCTTCCCCTATCCCCACTTCCACGCTCACCCATTAGGGCATCTTGACCTATATTTAATCGATTGATTGATTGATTAGGATTATTATCCAACGTTGATCAATACTGACTATTCAAGCCTTGTACTCATCACCACGGGACATACACAGTGAGAGGTGTACCTCGCTGCTCAGTGTGTAAAATAAATATATATATATATATATATATATATATATATATATATATATATATATATATATATATATATATATATATATATATATATATACACACAACTTTAGAACACTTTCCCACCAGGAGACTCGAACCCTAGCCAGCACAGAAGCCTTCCAGCAACTGGCATAACAGGTACGCCTTAACCCACTCCACCACCTGCTCAGACCCTTAAAAGAGATGGTAATTTCGGAGTATTTATACACTCCAAAGATATACCACCTCCCAAGAGCACTAGAGCAAGTGAGGGGTCATTTTTACGTTTTTTCATCCAGTCCCTGTTAATATGGGAGAACACTGTGTCTATGCTTAAGGCACAACTCTCCTAAACACGAGAGTGAAGTATACAACTTTAGAACACTTTCCCACCAGGAGACTCGTACCCTAGCCAGCACAGAAGCCTTCCAGCAACTGGCATAACAGGTACGCCTTAACCCACTCCACCACCTGCTCAGACCCTTAATTAGAAGAGATGGTAATTTCGGAGTATTTATACACTCCAAAGATATACCACCTCCCAAGAGCACTAGAGCAAGTGAGGGGTCATTTTGTATAAATAGTGTATAAATACTCCGAAATTACCATCTCTTTTAAGGGTCTGAGCAGGTGGTGGAGTGGGTTAAGGCGTACCTGTTATGCCAGTTGCTGGAAGGCTTCTGTGCTGGCTAGGGTTCGAGTCTCCTGGTAGGAAAGTGTTCTAAAGTTGTATACTTCACTCTCGTGTTTAGGAGAGTTGTGCCTTATATATATATATATATATATATATATATATATATATATATATATATATATATATATATATATATATATATATATATATATGTCGTACCTAGTAGCCAGAATGCACTTCTCAGCCTACTATGGAAGGCCCGATTTGCCTAATAAGCCAAGTTTTCAGGAATTAATATATTTTCTCAAATTTTTTTCTTATGAAATGATAAAGCAACCCATTTCATTATCTATGAGGTCAATGTTTTTTTATTGGAGTTAAAATTAACGTAGATAAATGGCCGAACCTAACCAACCCTACCTAACCTAACCTAACCTATCTTTATAGGTTAGGTTAGGTTAGGTAGCCGAAAAAGTTAGGTTAGGTTAGGTAGGTTAGGTAGTCGAAAAACAATTAATTCATGAAAACTTGGCTTATTAGGCAAATCGGGCCTTGCATAGTAGGCTGAGAAGTGCGTTCTGGCTATTAGGTACGACATATATATATATATATATATATATATATATATATATATATATATAAATATATATATATATATATATATATTATTAAATATGACCGAAAAAGTAAGATTAATAATTCTAACACGAATTTTCTCAATCTTTCGTACATTACACTTCACTGTTGGAGGTAAATCAAAAATCAATTCTCCAAAATTCATTTTTATTTCTAGTCTGACGCGACACGGGCGCGTTTCGTAAAACTTATTACATTTTCAAAGACTTTAGTTCACAAATACACAACTGAATAGAACTTACGTATCTCCGATTTTATATCTACATTTGAGTGAGGTGGAAGGGGTGATGTGGCATTAACACAAGACAGAACAAAATGTGGTATTAATAGGGTATTAATTTCATCAACACAAGACAGAACACGAAACAATGGATATTGAATAGAAGTGTTTGTAGAAAGCCTATTGGTCCATATTTCTTGATGCTTCTATATTGGAGCGGAGTCTTGAGGTGGGTAGAATATAGTTGTGCAATAATTGGCTGTTGATTGCTGGTGTTGACTTCTTGATGTGTAGTGCCTCGCAAACGTCAAGCCGCCTGCTATCGCTGTATTTATCGATGATTTCTGTGTTGTTTACTAGGATTTCTCTGGCGATGGTTTGGTTGTGGGAAGAGATTATATGTTCCTTAATGGAGCCCTGTTGCTTATGCATCGTTAAACGCCTAGAAAGAGATGTTGTTGTCTTGCCTATATACTGGGTTTTTTGGAGCTTACAGTCCCCAAGTGGGCATTTGAAGGCATAGACGACGTTAGTCTCTTTTAAAGCGTTCTGTTTTGTGTCTGGAGAGTTTCTCATGAGTAGGCTGGCCGTTTTTTACTCATTTTTTTACTTACTTTTTTACTCGTTTTTTACTTACTTTTACTTTTTTACTCATGAGAAACTCTCCAGACACAAAACAGAACGCTTTAAAAGAGACTAACGTCGTCTATGCCTTCAAATGCCCACTTGGGGACTGTAAGCTCCAAAAAACCCAGTATATAGGCAAGACAACAACATCTCTTTCTAGGCGTTTAACGATGCATAAGCAACAGGGCTCCATTAAGGAACATATAATCTCTTCCCACAACCAAACCATCGCCAGAGAAATCCTAGTAAACAACACAGAAATCATCGATAAATACAGCGATAGCAGGCGGCTTGACGTTTGCGAGGCACTACACATCAAGAAGTCAACACCAGCAATCAACAGCCAATTATTGCACAACTATATTCTACCCACCTCAAGACTCCGCTCCAATATAGAAGCATCAAGAAATATGGACCAATAGGCTTTCTACAAACACTTCTATTCAATATCCATTGTTTCGTGTTCTGTCTTGTGTTGATGAAATTAATACCCTATTAATACTCTTGTTCTGTCTTGTGTTGATGAAATTAATACCCTATTAATACCACATTTTGTTCTGTCTTGTGTTAATGCCACATCACCCCTTCCACCTCACTCAAATGTAGATATAAAATCGGAGATACGTAAGTTCTATTCAGTTGTGTATTTGTGAACTAAAGTCTTTGAAAATGTAATAAGTTTTACGAAACGCGCCCGTGTCGCGTCAGACTAGAAATAAAAATGAATTTTGGAGAATTGATTTTTGATTTACCTCCAACAGTGAAGTGTAATGTACGAAAGATTGAGAAAATTCGTGTTAGAATTATTAATCTTACTTTTTCGGTCATATTTAATAATATATGTCTACAGGAAAGACTGCTACCAAAATATATATATATATATATATATATATATATATATATATATATATATATATATATATATATATATATATATATATATATATATATACATATATATATATATATATATATATATATATATATATATATATATATAATCTCTCTCTCTCTCTCTCTCTCTCTCTCTCTATATATATATATATATATATATATATATATATATATACATACACTCATCTATGTCTGTGCACAGAACCGGTTTATACAGCCATGGTTCGGTTCCCCCGTCCACCGACACCTTGGATCGATCACTATAGGTCTAACTTGTTCGTCACTTAACTAATGAGACTTGTGAGGAGTTTTAGCTTTTGGTGCGTAGGCCTACTAATTTTTGGTGTGCAGGCCTACTAATTTTTACCAACGCACATAGATCCGGTGATGAAGAATATAACTGGGAACGAAGAATTGTATTGAAGAAGCCTCACCCGGCAGTTTACTAGCAAGAACTGTTGAAATTTTAATTTTAATTTAGGGGGGGGGGGAGTAGGATTGAAAAGACCTATTTCACCTTATATGAGGAATTTATATATGGAGGAGGAGGTCCAATGACAAAATGTCAGGGACGCAGAGATACAATGTACATAGCTGGATAGATAGATTGAGAGAAAGATGAGTAGATGGATGGATAAATGAATGATTAAATGGATGGATAGGGAGTTGGATCTATAGCGGGATGGATAGACTTTGTCATTATTATTGCACTCTGTTGTTACAAACACAAATTAACTTTTACAGAACCCACAAACTCCCAGACAACAAGGCCTAAACAGCATCTGAGACTCTTGTGAGACACTGTTTAAGAAATAGGTCCTTGGAGACCTTATGAGGTTGTCCTCTCAACACAAACCAGACTAAGCCTCGCGAGAGTAACAATTCGAATGTAAACATTGTTGATAACAGCAAAAGCCTATTACTGTACAACATTCACAATGGAGCGTAAGAATTCTGGCATGAACACGAGTTCACAATTACCTTGGCCTTATATAGTCCAAGACAAAGCAAAGTAAATAAAAAAGAATTACAATAATTACAAGATGACGTATTACATCATGGCCTCACCTGCAGTAGAGGGGAGGAGGCCTCCCTGACCCACCTCAGGTATGCAGTACATTTAATATGAGCTCCTCGGGGTTATGTATGAGATAGTGGCAACATGCATCATGCATCATGCAACGTAACCCCATAAAAGTATAAGGCAAGTCTCCATAAGTCTGGCATGATGGTGGTGTTCAGGGGCGAAACACGCCGCTGACATGACACACGAGGACTGGCACGGCTAGTGTCAGCTCTGGGGAGTCATACTCATTCTTTATATTAGCCTTATGCTTCCTTGTTTGGTTTTGTAAATCATAATTTTAGATATATCTGTACTTTAAGTGAGAATATCTGAATGTCTGCCTGTCTGTATGTCTGCCTGTCAGTTCAAAGTTGGAGGCCAAATGTTCTGGGTTAGCCTCATCCAAATTGGCAGATGGAATAGTTTAAGGTTCGGAATAAAACATAGGCTAGTCGGGGTCGCCATAATTCAAAAGAGAACAGCGTGCCAGCGCCACATTCAGATCCCCACGACCATTTTTGACACTATCAGTCAGCTACACAGCTAAATATTTTAGAAAACAAACTTAAAAAAAATTATCAATTGTATGCAGGCGATGAGTCACAATAACGTGGCTAAAGTATGATGACCAGACCACACACTAGAATGTGAAGGGACGACGATTATCAGTTGTACCTGCCTTTTAAAAATAGATTTTTTTTACATATAAATATTAAGGGGTAACTATTGATTTTCCTTCAGTATTTCACACTATACTAAGCTGCTCCCACAGGCGACCATCCACACATCACACTATAATGTTGGTTATAAGAGAGAGAGAAACAGTAGGCAAAGGTTAGGTTGATACAAGGATGAGTAAGTAGATAGGTGGATAGAGATGGATTGATGGATACGTTAATGGATTGGTGGATGAAATGAGGGATGAATAGATTGGTAGAGATATGGATAGATAGATGGGTGGATAGGTGTATGGAAAGAAAGATGAGCAGGTGGATAGATAGATTGATGGATGGATAGATGAATAGATCGATGAATAAATAGATGGATAGAAAGATCGATGAATGGATAAAATGTTGGATAGAAAGATAGATGTATAGTTATACAAATGGACACACAGACAGACAAATAGACATGCACATGGATAAACAGATGGATTGGTGAATGGATGGGGAAATATTTGGATAGATAGATAGACAGATGGATAGATAGGACAAATAAGAGACAGACCCCTGGGCAATGCTGGATACCCCCCCCTTACTCTATTTATGAATAAAGCCTGAATGGCTCCCCAAGCACAGATATCACTATGCCTCAATGACCCCTCACAGGATTCGAACCCAGGCTACCTGGGTTCATTTGTTATACATTTGGTATAACAAATGGGTGGTTGTGCCGGCCACTCCAAACAACAACAGCCTTCTAGATCAAGTTACCATAAGAAACGCATATATCCCCCGCCCCCCACCAAGGCCTTGCTTGGGGAGTATAAGAACTCCCAGAACATGCTACAGGTATACTCCAGGTATAATCTGGGAATGTTTTGGGTATACTACGGGTATACAGTAGCTGCGATCACTGGGTAAAGGATCTTTTGGTTTTTAATACGTTCCACTTCTCTGATTGTTTTGTTAAACACAAACTGCATTGTAAGTTCCACTTCTCTGATTGTATTGTTAAACACAAACTGCATTATAAGTTCCACTTCTCTGATTGTATTGTTAAACACAAACTGCATTATAAGTTCCACTTCTCTGATTGTATTTGTGAGATTTTTTTCTACGCCTACCTCCCTTAGGAGGTGGACTACAAGTTTAAAGTCTGCTCACGGCAGTTAAGCATGAGTCCAATAGAAAAAGGAAAAGCGGGAGCAAACCGCCAGGCCTCCACCACCAGGGGTGAAAACCTGTCCACAATAGGCCGCTGGCTCCTCCTAGTCAAACAGGACGTTAAAACTAATAAAGGGTAACCGACGGGTTCTCACAATCAAATATTTATATTTGATGTGGCGCTATGAATTGGAATTCGAATTCCCAAGAACAGCCGTAATATCAAGATCACAACATTTAATCGTAATATGCAGAAATATGGTGGAATAATATGGTTGAAGGGTTGACATCAAAGAACGTTTTCTATAACATAACAATTTATTAATAACAAGAGACTAACTACTACATTACCGAGTTTACGTTACGTTAATGTCCATCCAGTGGCACAATAACAAACAGCTAAATAGCAACCCTTGCTGTGAGGCTGCATACTGAACTAACCATATACCACACAAGTATATGTTAGTTTGAAAGCTTCAGTTTCTACAGTGAATAACCTAATCTAGAAACTAGGAAAACTAGCTGAGGGAATCTAGATTCCCTCACACAACCTCCCACTAAAGAATATATTTTCCTGCAAGGAAAATACATTCAAAACACCAGCTAGTTTTTCTGCACACACCTGCCCAACAGGTGTACTAGCTAAACAAGTGGTGGAGTGTGAAACTCTGTTTCCTATACATCGCTGGCCTGAGGGTCTCTGTGCACTACCACCGGATCACCCTGGTGGTGCTGCCTGACCTTGGAGTGGCAACATGTTCGGCTCCAGCTCTGGTCCTGGCCGGTTCAACACCTCACAACCATTTCCATCACTGAACCTTCCATTTCCATCCTCGGTCTGTGTCATACTGGACACATGTGCAACACAGTGGTGTGGCCTTACCGGTGAAGTACTTCTACACTCCCCTCAGCCTACAAAGGACTTACTGTCAGTTCTCCACCTGACATAGCAACAAGTTGACAGGATCACTCTCACTGTCCAACTGCCCAACACCAGACGGTATTGCTCTACCAACTGAACTATCTGGGAGAAACCCTCTTCTACAAGCACCTACGCTCACCCTACTGAGCTTGGGGTCCCTCCCTTGCTTCTCCTAGGTCTTGCTACTCTAACAAAGACTCAAGCGAAACTTTTGACATCTGTCAAACTCTCTTGTCTATTTCTCCCTGGATCTAACTTGGAATGTGATCAGCATTCCCTCTGCAGATCTACTATAACCCTTTACCAAGGCAATCCTTAAAGAACAATATCATTATGCTGCTGGGGATCTGAACCATGGAAAATCACCAGCCCAAAATGACCTTTGCCATCTTGCATTGGCAGCCTTTCTTCAAAAGGCGATCGCTGTATGCATCCATCGAATCGTCTTTCTCAGAACTGCCAAGCTAGGCATCTTTACCTTCATACCTTGTCACCGGGTTAAGTGCACTAGGGTGGGTTTGGCTTCCCTTCCTTATGTGAGATTGCCTCCTTGCAATCTGCACTTGAGCCAGCACTGACTTGCTGCGCTCTCACCATCAGGCTCGAACTCGGCCTTGCTGTCACCTCTGCAAACGGGAGCCTCTGCTCAACCTCTCTAGTGACTGCCATGAATTCTTCCTGGGGGTTGTACAGTCCCCACTCTGGCAAGAAATTCCATCACCTGTCTAACTACAGATGAATTACTCCCTTTTCTAAAGAAGTCTACTCAGATCGTACTCTGGTGGCGCGACCTCCCACTAAGATCCATCTGTGTAATAATGACTACACTCCTATGACACCCTTGACAACTACAGTGTCGTCCAATAAGACCTCTCACTCTTGAGGTCACTTCTAGAAGCTTCTTCTACCCTAAGGTAGGTGGTGTCTTGCACCTCAGGCAGATCCTGAGTGCACCTTTGCAACCACTGTTGCACGCTGGCTTGGTGTCCACGACACCTGCTGCTGAGCTGACACCCCTCACCAATGAGTGTGTCAATGTCCACAAGCTAGCAGCCCCAAAAAGCCAGACAGATTTCCCCATATCTACCATGAAATACCTCTTTCATACAGAGTGTGTGTGTATAAATAACAAAACATACCTCCAACAATACTGTTCCACAATATTCTGCAACGATATCTTATGTTACTTTAAAAATCAATAAGACTGCACTTCATGGGCTCGAACCCAAGTTGCATAGCCCCACGTTGGGCGCCAGTTGTGAGATTTTTCTCTACGCCTACCTCCCTTAGGAGGTGGACTACAATTTTAAAGTCTGCTCACGGCAGTTAAGCATGAGTCCAATAGAAAAAGGAAAAGCGGGAGCAAACCGCCAGGCCTAAACCACCAGGGGTGAAAACCTGTCCACAATAGGCTGCTGGCTCCTCCTAGTTAAACAGGACGTTAAAACTAATAAAGGGTAACCGACGGGTTCTCACAATCAAATATTTATATTTGATGTGGCGCTATGAATTGGAATTCGAATTCCCAAGAACCGCCGCCTTATCAAGATCACATCAACATTTAATAATATGCAGAAATATGGTGGAATAATATGGTTGAAGGGTTGACATCAAAGACCGTTTTCTATAACATAACAATTTGTTAATAACAAGAGGGTAACTACTACATTACCGAGTTTACGTTACTGTAATGTCCATCCAGTGGCACGATAACAAACAGCTAAATAGCAACCCTTGCTGTGAGGCTGCATACTGAACTAACCTGAACACAGGTGTGCCCACTGATGACGCAATATTGCAAAACAAAGAAAAATATCACAGACTAAGTTACACCACAGCGAATGGTTACGTTATTGTACATCAAGTGGCATTTGCAACACAGCTATTCAACAGCCCCTCGAGAAGTGACAGCAGGCTCCATCTTGCTGACACTTCAGGCTGACAACATGAACTAACTGAACAAATGAAGGATATCCACTGAAGACAAAGACACAAGCAGGCAATCAATAGTGTCTCGGTTTCCCTGACAGCTACAATAATCACAAACTTAGGGGTCCTCCCGCCCCCCAGGAGAGACCCACGTAACTAGGCGGGTAGTCCAACAGTGACTCCCCCCTATCACAACCCAGTGTGAACACTCTTTGCAACTCCCTACAAGAAGTTGCCCTGTTGTAAACAGTAACAAAGACAGGCAAGGCGGGATTCTGGGACACAGCTCCACAGATCCCTAGATGACTCTACTCTCGTCACCAGACGACAACCAAAAGAAATTGCCTTAAGTGATTAATTACGTTAATTGACTGATCGCAGCAGTCAGCAACAAAGTACTACAGTAATCACAAACAATTGTCTCCCACTAGACAACAACATGATGATACTCTACGTTAATCTTTAACACTTGTCTCTCTCTTGTTAACAATATCTCAACATATATTACATCACACTTGACTCCTTGCAAGTATTCAGTGAGCAATTCTCAATTAAGGTCAAACGGACCACTAATTACATCCCCATTGAGTTACGTTAACTAAGCCTACCCTAACTTGGTAGCTTCTCAACAGTCTGTGTCAAAAAATTACTAGTGAGTGTTAATTACCCTAATTAGCTCCGATCAATTAATTAACTGTCACCAGGACCGATAATTAATCATCCATAAATACGTCTCACTCCGCACTGCCTAAGCAGGTCTCATCAAACACTGTGAATTCACAGGAAAGAAGTTAATTACCCCAAATTAACAAGATGTGCCACTAATCCACTGTCCTCAGACAGGATATGATTAATAAAACGATTTATGCTAGCTCCATGACCTCGCTTTACCGAGTCATCGGAGCTCTCAGATGTTAATTACTCCACTAATTAACCTGAGCCACTAATTGCTATACCCCAGAAAGGTAATTAGTCTCGAGCAAATTACGTTAACACAAATACTGATAGACTCTGACAGATCCTCTCCCACTACGTGAATTCATGATGAGAAGGCTAATTACATAATTAGCTAGAGTGGTCAATTAGTTGTCACACGGACAATTAATTGCTCCCGAGACGTATCTCACTCAAGCTCAATGCTGTTCTCTCTCATAACAGCCCTCACTCACTCCACAATAAGTGTGCACCCCTTATCCAGTTAATTCCCC
This sequence comes from Procambarus clarkii, assembly GCF_040958095.1. Taxonomy (NCBI): domain Eukaryota; kingdom Metazoa; phylum Arthropoda; class Malacostraca; order Decapoda; family Cambaridae; genus Procambarus; species Procambarus clarkii. The sequence goes on along the minus strand of NC_091152.1, from coordinate 29,671,316 downwards.
TTACTTAATTAACTCACTGAATCCTTAAGTCCTCAACACAACTTAAAGAAACAAAGTAACCCCAGCGTTACATAGGTCACACTACAATGACATGCAACATCACAAATGCACTGCCCACATACGGTTGCGGCTACTGCAACTCGCTAATTACTGTGCCCACACAATAATGACACACGGTTGTGCAACACACAAGAGTATACCAATATTACTGCCCCCCTTATCTTGCAACCATTGCAAAGGACTACTGTGAACACACTCTTACCTCAGCAAGGCAATTAACCCATCAATTGCCTGCTCTCATTAAGCACTGTGAATTCCCCTGAATAATCCTAGAGGTCCCTTAAACCCTCAACACAGTTCCTAGGGCAATAATATCGTATAAACTGATAACAATACTGCACAAACCTGCAACATAATGATGCCGTCAGCATACCCCACATGCTAATGACATCATTAGGCAATCAGTCAGCCATCACATCTACTGACTCACCACACAACAGTGTACATAAACATGCAAATGAACACCTAGAAATGGCATTCACATAATCAATGAAAATTATATCATCAGGTAAATGTAACTAACTACACAGACCTCAGGGCCTCCACTGACATCCCTGCAACCTGGCCTGCCTACCTCTAATGATTATAATTTTACGGTACTCTATGGCATTAATCCAGTCTGAACGATTATATAGAATCGACAGGCTGGATCACTTATATGGTAAATCTCTACACTGACCGGTTACATACTCTAGTCAGTCTATATATATATACATTATGATACTACAGTGTGGTCCGTGTATAACATCTATCTCCAGGTACCGCCCTACCAATCACCTGGACGTGCTACAAACAACTGTCTCTCAGCTGCTTCTCTAGCCTAGCGAGGCTCTGAGACAACTCTTACCAGGAATTTCCACCGGTACTCAACACACTGTACACAATGATAATAGTACTCAGTACTCACGTCTCTGGATATTCACCACAATCCTTTTCCTGGTCACTACCTCTCTGGCGGTAAACACCTAGCTCGCTCCTCATGCGTCGACAAGATGTGGCCCTAGGCTGTTCCGGGAAAGTGGCCAAGGCATGTGGCCACCGCGTGGCCCACAGCGCCCCTCTCGAGCTGAGAGGGGGGGGGGGGTGGGTGGGTGGTAGCCGGCGCCCGGGAAGGCGGGTGGGTAGCCGGCGCGCGAGCCGAGCGGCTGGGTGGCCTGGTGGTGGCCACGGGTAGCGCATGACGTCATAGCACTCCACCCGGCTGAGCTGGTGCGCGGGGTGGGGTGGGGGTTTGGCCTGGGGTGCCCCCCCCCCCCCCCCCCGGGCAGCTGGCCAAGGTGGGCGGCGCGGGTGGCCTGGGTGCCTCGGGCTGGCAGGCTGCCGCCCACAGGAATACACACGCGGATGGGGAATCACTAACAACCCCATCAAACCAGAGCCTGCCTTGCTCTACACTGGGGTGACAATGGCCGGCGGCGTCACCACCGGGCGGACCAACAGGGTGGAATTCAAAGTCCCACAGGGGCCTGTAATCTTTCCACAATTACACTAGGAGGCCCTATCTTATTTCTGCTAATTGTCCAACCACACTAGACAGGTTATTCAAACCACCTGTTACACCATGAGGCTCTGCCAGCTGCCTCATGGGTGAACACTGTCAGCTGTCTCTTTAGCTTTTTACTGTTCCTTCCATAAATCCTTGGCCCCAATTCACGCCAATTGGGCCTAAACACAACCCGGGATGGCGGGAGTGCCATCCCTGCTAGACAACATGGTAACGTCCGCGATTAACGGGGGTGGAGGGGGGAAAACTCCCCCCTCCACCCAGACACGTCCTAGTCCACCTGCTACCCAGCTCAGACTGCCTATTTCCCGGGCTAGGGAAACTCATACCTCCTCCCTATTTTGTCTTGACCAATCAGCCTGGAGCCGGCACGGCTCCCTCATGCCGATCCCAATCACAGCTCTTCGCGCCAAAACTCGGCTTAGAGCACACATGCCTACTCCAATCACATGCCTCCGTCACCCTCAGGCGTCCTGTGATGTCACAAGGAGGGGGAGGCCTAAAAGACAGTGGCGTGATGTCTCCCATGTTGGGGGGGCAACGTTCACCCCACTCTCCCCCCCCCCACCTCTAACGGTTTTTGTCAAGTATCCTCTCATCCTATTTCACAGAAACAGAAAAATTTCTGTAATTCTCTCTACAGAGCAATCACAGACTTCTGACTACTCCCAAATGATAGTCCATAACATAAGCTTTCATTCAACACCCCACAAGTGTATGTTAGTTTGAAAGCTTCAGTTTCTAGAGTGACTAGCCTAATTTAGAAACTAGGAAAACTAGCTGAGGGAATCTAGATTCCCTCACAGTACTGTTAAATACAAACTGCATTATAAGTTCCACTTCTCTGATTGTATTGTTAAATACAAACTGCATTATAAGTTCCACTTCTCTGATTGTATTGTTAAACACAAACTGCATTATAAGTTCCACTTCTCTGATTGTATTGTTAAACACAAACTGCATTATAAGTTCCACTTCTCTGATTGTATTGTTAAACACAAACTGCTTTATAAGTTCCACTTCTCTGATTGTATTGTTAAACACAAACTGCATTATAAGTTGCACTTCTCTGATTGTATTGTTAAACACAAACTGCATTATAAGTTCCACTTCTCTGATTGTATTGTTAAACACAAACTGCATTATAAGTTCCACTTCTCTGATTGTATTGTTAAACACAAACTGCATTATAAGTTCCACTTCTCTGATTGTATTGTTAAACACAAACCACATTTCATGTTGGGGAAAATGTTCATCAAATTGTATTGAATTTCATTACGAATATTTAATGTTATGATATTTTAAGTAACGTATTGACCAGAAAATTTGACAATATGTGAAAATTTGATATTTAGAATTTTATCTAAAATAGTAAAAATAAAAAAATTGATTTGAAATATATATAATATATATATAATATATATAATATATATATATATATATTAGTATATTTTGGTAGCAGTCTTTCCTGTAGACATATATTATTAAATATGACCGAAAAAGTAAGATTAATAATTCTAACACGAATTTTCTCAATCTTTCGTACATTACGCTTCACTGTTGGAGGTAAATCAAAAATCACTTCTCCAAAATTCATTTTTATTTCTAGTCTGACGCGACACGGGCGCGTTTCGTAAAACTTATTACATTTTCAAAGACTTCACAAATACACAACTGATTAGAACTTGCGTTTCCCTGATTTTATATCTACATTTGAGTGAGGTGGGAAGGGTGATGTGGCATTACATTTGAGTGAGGTGGGAAGGGTGATGTGGCATTAACACAAGACAGAACACTAGGGGATATTAATAGGGTATTAAAAGTATCAACACAAGACAGAACAGAAACAATGGGTATTGAATAGAAGTGTTTGTAGAAAGCCTATTGGTCCACATTTCTTGATGCTTCTATATTGGAGCGGAGTCTTGAGGTGGGTAGAATATAGTTGTGCAATAATTGGCTGTTGATTGCTGGTGTTGACTTCTTGATGTGTAGTGCCTCGCAAACGTCAAGCCGCCTGCTATCGCTGTATCTATCGATGATTTCCGTGTTGTTTACTAGGATTTCTCTGGCGATGGTTTGGTTATGGGAAGAGATTATATGTTCCTTAATGGAGCCCTGTTGTTTATGCATCGTTAAACGCCTAGAAAGAGATGTTGTTGTCTTGCCTATATACTGGGTTTTTTGGAGCTTACAGTCCCCAAGTGGGCATTTGAAGGCATAGACGACGTTAGTCTCTTTTAAAGCGTTCTGTTTTGTGTCTGGAGAGTTTCTCATGATAGGCTGGCCGTTTTTCTGACGATTTACTATAAAACCAGAAAAACGGCCAGCCTACTCATGAGAAACTCTCCAGACACAAAACAGAACGCTTTAAAAGAGACTAACGTCGTCTATGCCTTCAAATGCCCACTTGGGGACTGTAAGCTCCAAAAAACCCAGTATATAGGCAAGACAACAACATCTCTTTCTAGGCGTTTAACGATGCATAAACAACAGGGCTCCATTAAGGAACATATAATCTCTTCCCATAACCAAACCATCGCCAGAGAAATCCTAGTAAACAACACAGAAATCATCGATAGATACAGCGATAGCAGGCGGCTTGACGTTTGCGAGGCACTACACATCAAGAAGTCAACACCAGCAATCAACAGCCAATTATTGCACAACTATATTCTACCCACCTCAAGACTCCGCTCCAATATAGAAGCATCAAGAAATATGGACCAATAGGCTTTCTACAAACACTTCTATTCAATACCCATTGTTTCTGTTCTGTCTTGTGTTGATACTTTTAATACCCTATTAATATCCCCTAGTGTTCTGTCTTGTGTTAATGCCACATCACCCTTCCCACCTCACTCAAATGTAATGCCACATCACCCTTCCCACCTCACTCAAATGTAGATATAAAATCAGGGAAACGCAAGTTCTAATCAGTTGTGTATTTGTGAAGTCTTTGAAAATGTAATAAGTTTTACGAAACGCGCCCGTGTCGCGTCAGACTAGAAATAAAAATGAATTTTGGAGAAGTGATTTTTTATTTACCTCCAACAGTGAAGCGTAATGTACGAAAGATTTAGAAAATTCGTGTTAGAATTATTAATCTTACTTTTTCGGTCATATTTAATAATATATATATATATATATATGTATATATATATATATATATATATATATATATATATATATATATATATATATATATATATATATATATATATATATATGTCGTACCTAATAGCCAGAACTCACTTCTCGGCCTACTATGCAAGGCCCGATTTGCCTAATAAGCCAAGTTTTACTGAATTAATATATTTTCTCTATGTTTTTTCTTATGAAATGATAAAGCTACCCAATTCATTATGTATGAGGTCAATTTTTTTTATTGGAGTTAAAATTAACGTAGATATATGACCGAACCTAACCAACCCTACCTAACCTAACCTATCTTTATAGGTTAGGTTAGGTTAGGTAGCCTAAAAAGTTCGGTTAGGTTAGGTAGCCTAAAAAGTTCGGTTAGGTTAGGTTAGGTAGGTTAGGCAGTCGAAAAACAATTAATTCATGAAAACTTGGCTTATTAGGCAAATCGGGCCTTGCATAGTAGGCTGAGAAGTGCGTTCTGGCTACTAGGTACGACATATATATATATATATATATATATATATATATATATATATATATATATATATATATATATATATATATATATATATATATATATATTATAATATGTGTATATCACGAAAATAAACACGTGATTAAAAATGTGACAGTGACAGACCACGGAAGAAAATTGAAACAGGAATTTCCTTAAGTACTTTTGTATAATAATTCATCTTCAGAAGGAGTCTGAAGAATAAATATATATATATACTGCCAGAAGGAGACTTCCTCCTGGCAGTACCCATGTCAGCAATGGGCACGCGTCTAGATCCAGAATCCCTTTGTGTAGCAGTGGCCCTCCGCCTTGGTGCCCCAATTCACACTGAATACAAGTGTATTTGCAACAGGGTGGAAGCAGACCAATACGGACTGCATGGGTTGCATTGCGGAACCACAAAGGGCTGGCATGCAAGACACAACAAGGTCAGTGACATCATCAAGAGAAGCCTCGTCTCAGCTAGGTGCCCAGCGAAGAGAGAACCTCGCATCTTAGGGGTCTAAAACCCGGATTTCCCCGCACTTCGCCCCTGATGGCATCACCATATACTCATGGAAAGAGGGTAGACAGTTGGTGTGGAACTACACATGTGTATCCACCCTGGCTGACACCTATGTACACTTCGGAGCTGATCAAGCAGGTGGGGCGGCCAACCACAGGGAAACAGCAAAATCACTCAAGTCCAGGCGACTGGAAGGTCAATACCTCTTTGTTCCCATAGTGTCTGAGATGCATGGCCCCTGGGGCAAGAGTGCCTTGGGATTTCTCAAGGAATTGGGTTCCAAGCTCATTGACGTCACCAGGGACCCAAGGGCTTCCAGTTTTTTGTTTCAGCGTCTCAGTGTGGCGATCCATAGGGGAAATGCTTGCTGCATCCTCGGTTCCTGTCCAGAAGCGGAGGAGCTTCAAGAGATCCATAACCTTTAGGCATTTGTCTTTTATGTCTTGTAACCTTTAAATACAATATATATATTGTCACATTGTCATATATATATATATATATATATATATATATATATATATATATATATATATATATATATATATATATATATATATATATATATATATATAATATAATAATTTACCATATTTATTTTCTAATTAAATAACTTGTAGTCGGATCAATGGTTAAGAGATCTATATAATTAGGTATTAATGAGAGGACTAAAAGTACAAGTCCACTACGGGTTCACCATAGCCCGTGCTGAATGGGGGGGGAGAGGGCTTTGCTCCCGAGTAGCTGAATCTAAAGCAACAAGCAACAACAACAACAACAAGGTATTATCATAAACAGTTTAGAACAAGAGCGTGACTGTGCCAGGTTTAGTGACTGTGGGTTTACGATAAACACAAGTGAACTGTCAACCAATATTAGTAATCAAAGAGTCAATAATGACATTTTGCAATTGGCCTTAATTTCTGGGCTAAATATTTAAATTGCTCGAAATTCTTAATTTGGATTTTAAACTTTTAAACTGGATGCTTACTTGTGAAATTAAGGTAATTCCGAAATATAATGACCCAGGTAAGTTCTAAAAATACGATTTAAAGATCCAAAATAACAATGTTTAACTGTAGGTCTTGTCTCGACCAGGTGATTAAGCCTTCAGACCAATAGGCCTACTTCAGCCTTTGGGCCTAACTTAGGCCAGTAGGCCTTTTACGGTGTTCTTACGTTGCTTGTTCCATTAACTTTAATGAGGGGTTCAGGCCTCGCCTACAACAATAGATTCTGTGCCTATTGCCACGTTTCTGCCTCGACTGGGCGTAGGCCTACTGACATCTTCACCCCTGCCATGGTTCAGCAGGAACATTGCAGCGTTTCAGCCAAGCCTAGTGGCAATACGTCTGCTGCAATACACTTGTAAACCTGATTTTTTTTCTCTAATATTTATTAGGCCAATTTAGCAAGTGGCAAAAGTCAGCTTGCAAAGTGAGATTCGTAAATTGTGAAGTGATTTTTTATGTTGAACAGCACAGTAAATAATTTATTAATTATTAACATACATTTGCATATCTCCATAAGTTATCCTTTCTTGTTGTGATGTCACTCCTGTAGAGGCTCTCCATAGTTTACAGCTGTAGAGGCTCTCCATAGTTTACAGCTGTAGAGGCTCTCCATAGTTTACAGCTGTAGAGGCTCTCCATAGTTTACAGCTGTAGAGGCTCTCCATAGTTTACAGCTGTAGAGGCTCTCCATAGTTTACAGCTGTAGAGGCTCTCCATAGTTTACAGCTGTAGAGGCTCTCCATAGTTTACAGCTGTAGAGGCTCTCCATAGTTTACAGCTGTAGAGGCTCTCCATAGTTTACAGCTGTAGAGGCTCTCCATAGTTTACAGCTGTAGAGGCTCTCCATAGTTTACAGCTGTAGAGGCTCTCCATAGTTTACAGCTGTAGAGGCTCTCCATAGTTTACAGCTGTAGAGGCTCTCCATAGTTTACAGCTGTAGAGGCTCTCCATAGTTTACAGCTGTAGAGGCTCTCCATAGTTTACAGCTGTAGAGGCTCTCCATAGTTTACAGCTGTAGAGGCTCTCCATAGTTTACAGCCTCATGGACAACTTTCCCGCCATCTCACTCACCGCTCTCGTTAAACTTTAACACAAAACACTTTACTTCCGAAAGAATTCTTTGATGGGAAAAGTTATCGAAGCCTTTTTTTGGATATTAAAGACTGTTTCGTTACCCACATTGCTCTCTCATGAACATTGAAGACAAATAGTTGTTGAGCGTTAGCAACTGTTCTGCAATCAACGTGATCAAGTTTTAGTCATTTGGTTATCACTAGTTGATTAAGAAACCTTTTTGTGTTGGCTAACTAATGGAATGTTGATAATGGAATGGAATGTTGTTGAACGATGATACTTATTAGGAAGCCTCGCATTCCTTGGGCTTGGTAAGGGTGTCAAGTTATGTGTTCTGATAGGGTGAGAGCATCTCTCTCTCTCTCTCTCTCTCTCTCTCTCTCTCTCTCTCTCTCTCTCTCTCTCTCTCTCTCTCTCTCTCTCTCTCTCACCTTTACCCAGGCCGCCGTGTCCCGGGTGAGACAGTCAGGGGAGAAGCAATATACCAGAGATCAATCTGGGAGTTGTCAGAATTGATGGTGAGCCGCGCAGGTCGGCCGTGTATAATATTCTGAGTCCCAGGTATGTGAACTGGTGCAACACGGGCCAAGGGTTATGTCCAGGTAGAGTACTGGCCAAGGGTTATGTCCAGGTAGGGTACGGGCCAAGGGTTATGTCCAGGTAGAGTACTGGCCAAGGGTTATGTCCAGGTAGAGTACGGGCCAAGGGTTATGTCCAGGTAGAGTACTGGCCAAGGGTTATGTCCAGGTAGAGTACTGGCCAAGAGTTATGTCCAGGTAGAGTACGGGCCAAGGGTTATGTCCAGGTAGAGTACTGGCCAAGGGTTATGTCCAGGTAGAGTACGGGCCAAGGGTTATGTCCAGGTAGAGTACTGGCCAAGAGTTATGTCCAGGTAGAGTACTGGCCAAGGGTTATGTCCAGGTAGAGTACTGGCCAAGGGTTATGTCCAGGTAGAGTACGGGCCAAGGGTTATGTCCAGGTAGAGTACTGGCCAAGAGTTATGTCCAGGTAGAGTACGGGCCAAGGGTTATGTCCAGGTAGAGTACGGGCCAAGGGTTATGTCCAGGTAGAGTACTGGCCAAGAGTTATGTCCAGGTAGAGTACGGGCCAAGGGTTATGTCCAGGTAGAGTACTGGCCAAGGGTTATGTCCAGGTAGAGTACGGGCCAAGGGTTATGTCCAGGTAGAGTACTGGCCAAGAGTTATGTCCAGGTAGAGTACTGGCCAAGGGTTATGTCCAGGTAGAGTACTGGCCAAGGGTTATGTCCAGGTAGAGTACGGGCCAAGGGTTATGTCCAGGTAGAGTACTGGCCAAGAGTTATGTCCAGGTAGAGTACGGGCCAAGGGTTATGTCCAGGTAGAGTACGGGCCAAGGGTTATGTCCAGGTAGAGTACTGGCCAAGAGTTATGTCCAGGTAGAGTACTGGCCAAGGGTTATGTCCAGGTAGAGTACGGGCCAAGGGTTATGTCCAGGTAGAGTACGGGCCAATGGTTATGTCCAGGTAGAGTACTGGCCAAGGGTTATGTCCAGGTAGAGTACTGGCCAAGGGTTATGTCCAGGTAGAGTACGGGCCAAGGGTTATGTCCAGGTAGAGTACTGGCCAAGAGTTATGTCCAGGTAGAGTACTGGCCAAGAGTTATGTCCAGGTAGAGTACGGGCCAAGGGTTATGTCCAGGTAGAGTACGGGCCAAGGGTTATGTCCAGGTAGAGTACTGGCCAAGGGTTATGTCCAGGTAGTGTACTGGCCAAGGGTTATGTCCAGGTACAATACAGGACAAAAATTATGACCAGGTAGACCGTAGAGTACGGGCCATCCTGACACTTCCGTTCTAACCCTTTAAGAACTTATCTTCGTCTAAGTATGTGATGCCTGTCCCGGTTTTAAGCCTATACAACGATCGAAGATAGAACAAATATATCAGAGAGCAGATTAAGGTGATCTAGAGTGATCCTCTGCCACAATACTGACATCATAGTGGTGAATTCAGAGTAATTAATGCTGACTCTTACTTTAATAATGCAAATTCCATCCAAGAGAGCCAAATTACCTCTGGTATAAATGGACTTTAATTAGTGTGGACTCAATATGTTCCAAAGCCTGGATCGTCAGCCCTATAGCTGTCCACACAGATTTTTTTTTAATTTCGTCACGGTAAAATATGATATCTCAATTTATAATGTTATTAATTTATTTAAAAAGTGTTCTTATTGAGTTACGCCTAAGTAGGCGTAGGTTTTAGGGTTCCCTTTGCTTTTATTTACAATTTATGGCATGTCAACATTTTACAAAATGTTTTTTCATCATTCTGAGTGAGTCAAGTTGTTATAACAAATAACTTAGAAATTAATCAGAGTTGACACCAGCCCTGCAAGGGTGGGGAGCGTACTCTCGAACCAGCAGGCATTTCCTCTCAGGATCACGACACTGAGGCGCTGGAACATGACATTGGCTGCTCTTTCATCACTTGTTTGTCTACCAAGTTCTTGCCCCAACTTCTTCAAGAACTTAAAGTGCATATTCAACATTTAAAAGAGTCTCTGAGCCACATGGCACCATGCAGTAACCCGTGTCCCCCCAGGCTTCGCTCTTATTGGTGTTCTGAGTCTCGCGGAAAGTTACAGGTCAGCAGACTTCAGATACACATTACTGCAGACTGACACCAGCCTGCGTGTGGGTGCTTGTCTCTGGCTGATGATCACACGGAATCCAGGCTTCTGCTTTTTGTATAATCCCATAAGGAACACTAAGGGAATGTCCCATAGGCCCACCTACTAAAATCTTTCATGGGAACTTGTTTTCAACGACCGGCAAAATGGAGGAGATTCCGGAAAGGTTATAACGAGAGAATAGTGACTTAACCTGCATTGTAAAGTAATTACAGGTCGCGATATACTACAGGAATTAGAACACAGCCATCGTGCTCGCGAAGATCTCTCCCGACACCAAACAAAACAATCTTGAAAGAGAAAAATTCAATGATCTCGATATATTGGCAAGACAGAAACATCTTTCAGAATGTTTAACAATGCACAAACAACAAGGATCCATCAACGATCACACAATCTTCATAAACACCAATTGCCTTCAGATAATAGTCTGTAAATGTTTTCATTCAAATTAATTTCTTGAAGTATTATGAGCATAGGAAACTTCTAAAGTTCTTATTATCACATCAATGGTAATTAGGACATTCTGGATTAGTATTCCTCAGTGTATTGAGAGACATTGACAACTAAATACGAGATATCAGAGCTGACTGATAATACTCTTAAGCTAAGACAGGAATATTTAACTCTTTTAGAAAATATTATATTAAGCCTTTCCTGTTCAGATATATTAGCAAGGATCTCTCTCAGATCTGTGTAATGTTAATCATACTTATAAGATTTTTAGTATTAGTCAGTATTCATTAATCAGGAACTCACAGGTGAAGTTTTCAAACAGGTCATGAAACTAACGTGTTGGACTTGTACGTAAGAGAACATGATATTGGACTTGCACGTAAGAGAACATGATATTGGACTTGCACGTAAGAGAACATGATATTGGACTTGCACGTAAGAGAACATGATATTGGACTTGCACGTAAGAGAACATATTGGACTTGCACGTAAGAGAACATATTGGACTTGCACGTAAGAGAACATATTGAACTTGCACGTAAGAGAACATATTGGACTTGCACGTAAAAGAACCTGATTTTTTAAATTTCATCATTGTTAAAAAGAGTAGACTCGGCAAATCATTCATGGACATAACCTATTTTTTTTAAATGAAGTTTAATCAAATTTAGGACTGAATACGATAGATATATTGTGTGAAAAATCTCTTAAACTTTTGAAATGAATTATTCTCAGTGAGTTTTGTGACTGACATTGTATTAACAATGAAACATTGTATTAACAAATTGTATGAAACATTGTATTAACAAAGCTTAGTATGCTCCAACTATGTTGAAATGCTGAGGTACATGGCAGCATAGCGCAGGTGACCTGTTGGGGTCGTCAGTAAGGGCAGCGCCCCCCTCCCCCCCCATGGTCAGGTATTTGGTCCACACAGTGACACATATTTGACAGATATTGTGACAGTAAGATATCACTGGATATCTGTTCTTAGACGTAGGAAACTTGAACAATAAACACATCCACAAGAGTCAGTCATATATATCAATAGCCAGTCATATATATGAAGAGTCAGACACATATATATATAAACGTTCAGTCGTATATATATGAAGGTAGCATGCTAGGTACGGCCAATCAACTGTCCCACTCACCATCTCGGTCAGCCAATCAGAAAGCTGGATCTCACTAGCCCGTTTCCTCCCTTTCGTTCTGCCGCTGATGACGCTAAGTTGAACTTTTTCTTATGTGTCACTCTTAGTAAAGGCTAAACAATATTCTTGCAAAGCAAAATTTCCAAACTTCCTTCCCAAGTTTTCATGAACAATCAATGATAAACAGAAAATGTTGTGTCTGTAAACATGTGGAGTAAATTATTATCAATAATATTCTATCGTTAAACATGTTATATATATCCGCCGCCAAGAAGCATACTAAACGAATAATGAAATACCTTTTTCACATGCAGGTAATAGAGATCAGACAGTCGTTTGTTGAACGAAATAAATAATGAAATGTAGCGTAGCTGGGGCGAGGGAGGGAATTATCAGGGAAAAGCACCAAGCCATTACTCGTATATAGCACTGGGAAGGGGTCAGGATAAGGATTTGGGATGGGACGGAGGGAAGGAATGGTGTCCCAACCACTTGGATGACGATCGGGGATAGAACGCCGACCTGCATGAGGCGAGACCGTCGCTCTACCGTCCAGTCCAAGTGGGTGAACTCGCTGGGGCGAGATGCGACAAACATTTTATGAAACAAGATTTTGGGACATGTGAAATCTGTTCGACTAAGGGGGGGGGGGGTGGCCGGAGAACTTCATATTATGATAGCATTTGGGCAAGAATATATTCTGTTTAAGAAGAGATATAATCAGTAGTATAAACAGCTATTAACATTTGAAGAAAGAATATGTCTGATTTTAACTTGAGTGAACTTGAAAAAAGTCCAGTGTTGACCTGGTCCAGTGTGGGACTGGTGGCCAGGTCCAGTGTTGGCCTGGTGGCAAGGTCCAGTGTTGGCCTGGTGACCAGGTCCAGTGTTGGCCTGGTGACCAGGTCCAGTGTTGGCCTGGTGACCAGGTCCAGTGTTGGCCTGGTGACCAGGTCCAGTGTTCGCCTGGTGACCAGGTCCAGTGTTGGCCTGGTCCAGTGTTGGCCTGGTCCAGTGTTGGCCTGGTGACAAGGTCCAGTGTTGGCCTGGTGACAAGGTCCAGTGTTGGCCTGGTGACCAGGTCCAGTGTTGGCCTGGTGGCCAGGTCCAGTGTTGGCCTGGTGACCAGGTCCAGTGTTGGCCTGGTGACCAGGTCCAGTGTTGGCCTGGTGACCAGGTCCAGTGTTGGCCTGGTGGCCAGGTCCAGTGTTGGCCTGGTGACCAGGTCCAGTGTTGGCCTGGTGACCAGGTCCAGTGTTGGCCTGGTGACCAGGTCCAGTGTTGGCCTGGTGACCAGGTCCAGTGTTGGCCTGGTGACCAGGTCCAGTGTTGGCCTGGTGACCAGGTCCAGTGTTGGCCTGGTGACCAGGTCCAGTGTTGGCCTGGTGACCAGGTCCAGTGTTGGCCGCCCTGGTGACCAGGTCCAGTGTTGGCCTGGTGGCCAGGTCCAGTGTTGGCCTGGTGACCAGGTCCAGTGTTGGCCTGGTGACCAGGTCCAGTGTTGGCCTGGTGACCAGGTCCAGTGTTGGCCTGGTGACCAGGTCCAGTGTTGGCCTGGTGACCAGGTCCAGTGTTGGCCTGGTGACCAGGTCCAGTGTTGGCCTGGTGACCAGGTCCAGTGTTGGCCTGGTGGCCAGGTCCAGTGTTGGCCGCCCTGGTGACCAGGTCCAGTGTTGGCCTGGTGACCAGGTCCAGTGTTGGCCTGGTGACCAGGTCCAGTGTTGGCCTGGTGACCAGGTCCAGTGTTGGCCTGGTGACCAGGTCCAGTGTTGGCCTGGTGACCAGGTCCAGTGTTGGCCTGGTGACCAGGTCCAGTGTTGGCCGCCCTGGTGACCAGGTCCAGTGTTGGCCTGGTGACCAGGTCCAGTGTTGGCCTGGTGACCAGGTCCAGTGTTGGCCTGGTGACCAGGTCCAGTGTTGGCCTGGTGACCAGGTCCAGTGCTGGCCCTGGTGACCAGGTCCAGTGTTGGCCTGGTGACCAGGTCCAGTGTTGGCCTGGTGACCAGGTCCAGTGTTGGCCTGGTGGCCAGGTCCAGTGTTGGCCTGGTGACCAGGTCCAGTGTTGGCCTGGTGACCAGGTCCAGTGTTGGCCTGGTGGCCAGGTCCAGTGTTGGCCTGGTGACCAGGTCCAGTGTTGGCCTGGTGACCAGGTCCAGTGTTGGCCTGGTGGCCAGGTCCAGTGTTGGCCTGGTGACCAGGTCCAGTGTTGGCCTGGTGGCCAGGTCCAGTGTTGGCCTGGTGACCAGGTCCAGTGTTGGCCTGGTGACCAGGTCCAGTGTTGGCCTGGTGACCAGGTCCAGTGTTGGCCTGGTGGCCAGGTCCAGTGTTGGCCTGGTGACCAGGTCCAGTGTTGGCCGCCCTGGTGACCAGGTCCAGTGTTGGCCTGGTGGCCAGGTCCAGTGTTGGCCTGGTGACCAGGTCCAGTGTTGGCCTGGTGACCAGGTCCAGTGTTGGCCTGGTGACCAGGTCCAGTGCTGGCCTGGTGACCAGGTCCAGTGAATTAATAACTTAGTGAGTTTGTTATCATGTTATTCTGGTGTTTATATACAATGTTCTAGGTGAACAAAATGGTTCTTTGAACGAACAACTGAATAGTGTGTTTCGTAAGTCCTCACGGCACTTACCGAAACTCCGTTATTGTTTATATTTTATATGTAGTTTCAGGAAATATCATCGAGGCGGTGTTCCGTCTTCCTGGAGACTGCAAGGAAAGTTTTATTTTATCTCCATTCATAAATAAAGTTTTTAATTCTCGGAATTAACTTGGTCATGTTTTCTGCACCTGATGAAGTTTATTTATGTCAAGTCTCTAGACCTTTATGTCAAGTCTCTAGGTCTTTATCTCAAGTCTCTAGGTCTTTATGTCAAGTCTCTAGGTCTTTATCTCAAGTCTCTAGGTCTTTATGTCAAGTCTCTTGGTCTTTATGTCAAGTCTCTTGGTCTTTATGTCAAGTCTCTGGGTCTTTATGTCAAGTCTCTGGGTCTTTATGTCAAGTCTCAAGGTCTTTATGTCAAGTCTCAAGGTCTTTATGTCAAGTCTCTTGGTCTTTATGTCAAGTCTCTAGGTCTTTATGTCAAGTCTCTAGGTCTTTATGTCAAGTCTCTTGGTCTTTATGTCAAGTCTCAAGGTCTTTATGTCAAGTCTCTTGGTCTTTATGTCAAGCCTCTGGGTCTTTATGTCAAGTCTCTAGGTCTTTATGTCAAGTCTCTAGGTCTTTATGTTAAGTCTCTATGTCTTTATGTCAAGTCTCTAGGTCTTTATGTCAAGTCTCTAGGTCTTTATGTCAAGTCTCTAGGTCTTTATGTTAAGTCTCTAGGTCTTTATGTCAAGTCTCTGGGTCTTTATGTCAAGTCTCTAGGTCTTTATGTCAAGTCTCTAGGTCTTTATGTCAAGTCTCTAGGTCTTTATGTCAAGTCTCTAGGTCTTTATGTCAAGTCTCTAGGTCTTTATGTCAAGTCTCTAGGTCTTTATGTCAAGTCTCTAGACCTTCATGTCATGTCTCTAGTACTGAGACCAATACTGAACTACAGAATCTAAATTATGCCTAACACGTCTAAGATAAAGCTTGAAGAATATCGTAATAATGTTGGAATAAATCACTTGGTAGCAATGAAGGGATTCGAACCCTGCACCTGGGTACTCTAATCCTCTTATTGCTGCAATTAACTTTCTCATTGCAGGCCGTCCTCATCAGTAAAGGCCAAATGATCGTTAATCCAGCCCTCAAACCCCTTGTTTATGAAGGAAAAACGATTTACTCTCGACTCGCAGCTGATGACATTCGAACATTTTTCGATCAGTGCTCTGTTGACGACCTCTGTTCGAATCCCAACACTCCACATGCTTCACAAGCTAACTTAAAATACACAAAATTGTCAACAGAATCTAAACATGTAATCTAACCTACGCCTAACTTACACATTGATCTTTAATGGATAATAATATTCATTTATACATAAAAACAAACTTATCAGTAATTCACAATATATTAAAAGAGATGAATAAGTTTTTGGGGTCGGCCGCAGCTTTAACGAGCCTCGTCTCAGAACTGGTTGGATTTCCATGTGTATATGTAGGATTGATAATGAGCTTAAGGTCTAACTACCTCTGAAGAGTTAAGATGACCAAAATAGCTAACTAACCAACAAGCAAGTATACTGCATTCATGGACTAAACAATGTTCTCAGTGTACTCACCTAGTTATGCTTGCGGGGGCTGAGTTTTGGCTCTTTGGTCCCGCCTCTCAACTGTCAACCGGTTTACAGTGTATGTACACTGTGATGCTGGGGACGAGCTTCTCTGTGTAGATAACACTGCTGTTTGGATATCTTATTGCAAACTCTTCTAGAAATATGTCCCAATATCCTATTTACAATTTTCCGCACATTTATGAAGTGAGATTTGGGCGTAAGATCCCTATAAATCATGACTTAGATATCTTTTTAGCATTAACATTTCTAAATTTCACTATTGTCTACGAGATAACTATTGATTTTTTAATTACCTCCAACAGTGAAAAGAAATGTACGAAAGATTGAGAAAATTCGTGTTAGAATTATTAATCTTACTTTTTCGGTCATATTTAATAATAATATATATATATATATATATATATATATATATATATATATATATATATATATATATATATATATATATATATAGCAGTCAATCTCACTAATATAATTAGCATCAGGTACGCAGGCATGCTGTAGGTGTTGGTATTTTTATATTCAAACACCATATCCAAAAACCAACTACAGTAATGTTGTTTAGGGAAAAAGATTAAATCTTTTGAAGCAACTTTTTGTGGTTTATCAATTGAGAGTTGCAAATGAGTCGCGTCTAATGGCTGCGCAACGCTCTGCACAAGGTCTAAAATTAACTACAAAAGTTGGACATTATCAGAATGTGAACTTATTTAACAATTCACGGGAAAATTTAGGACCATTAACTGAATTTTACGGAATAAAAGTGTTCCAATTCAAGTGCTTTGTTTGAAATTAGAGTTGCAGTAGTGATTGTTAATTATAGTGTTATGATCCACAGCGGCAGCTTGGGGTCCCACGTCCTCTGTGGCCTCTGTTTAAAAGACCCTTGAAGAAGGTACTCTGGCCAGTACTCATCACTGGGATGATGAGTATTCATCACCAGCAGGAACTGGCTACATGGTACTCTTCCCTTCAGGGGCACAAATGGTCTTATCTTTTATTCGCAATTTAAAAAGATATGTTTGAAAAATATTTCATTATTTTTAAAGAATTTGAAATATGACACCAGATGTTACATCTGGGTATGGTGAGGCGGGACCGGGAGGTAAGCTCCAGTCCCTTCCACGTGGCTTTATTTACAAAACAGACAATGACGTCACATCGGTATAAGTGCCACGAATATGGTCATTAATTGCCTTATAGACAAATGAGCATCGGCTCTTTAACATTATGAACCTAACCTAGGTGGACTTCCTCCTACAACATACTTTAAATCCAAACTCCAGATATACTCAGAAATATCCATATATTTCCTTTTATACACAGAATTTCATAATTAAATTCTGATTTTATCATTTCAAGTCCTGAAATTTGGATACAAGAATCTATAATTAATCTCATATTTTCTCTGAAAGGATTCAAGGTAAAACAAAAATATTTTATTGTAAACTGAGAAGTCTGCATTGTAAATTGTCTCAAACTTAATTATTTTTCAAACTAAGTTTGTGAGTGATGATGACACTTGGTCCATAATCATTCTCTTAGTTACTTGAGTATAATAATGAGGTTCATCTTTTTATTAGGTAATAATAACCATATAAATATAAAATGTTAGCAGTTATAAGAATTTGTAACAAGACATTTTTTCTCTAAGTTTCAACAGTATTGAACATCAATTGATAAAAGCCACATACACATATATATAATTATATATATATATATATATATATATATATATATATATATATATATATATATATATATATATATATATTTATATATATATATATATATATATATATATATATTTATTAGAAGCTATCTAATAATATATATATATATATATATTTAATATTTATTAGAAGCTATCAAAGCAACATCGGCCAGAACCTTGCAACACATCCCTAAAGCAGCCCGCCCCCATGCAGCAGCCAAATTATCTGCCCTCCTGAGAAAGGTCAACGACTCTCCTGGAACGACCCAAGCATGGCACAACCTCCAAATGTTTGGCAACATATGCCTAGCCACCCCTGCAAGGAGAGACAAAACCTTAGCTGCCTCAGTCATCAAAGCTATAAATGGTTTTCCCAGGGAGGACAACCAGGTGCGCCTTCCCACTCGCGCGAGAAACACCCACGGCAAGAAGAGCAACAGTGGCATATCCGAGACATCAAAAATCAGAACATCAGTCACCAAGAAAATAGAAGAAGGAAACACTATTGGCGCAATACGAGTCATCACCAGTGAGGACTCAATTGCCGACAGAGATGCCGCAACAGCTCAAGCCCTAAGGGAGAAACACCCACCCAGGGCTCCGCGTGAGGACGACATTGTACAAGTGGAGGCTACCGGAGCAGAACCTCTCTGGGTGGCTGAATCTGTGGTCCATAAAGCAGCCATGTCCTTCCCTACAGGATCAGCAGGTGGGTTCACAGGACTAAAACCCAACCACCTCAAGCAAATGCTCAACCCTGCACTGGGTGACATTGCAAAGAACCTCTTGGTGGAACTAACCAGATTCACCAACACATGTCTAGCTGGCAACATACCAGCGTCCATAAGACCTATCTTTTTTGGAGCATCTATCTGTGCTCTAAAGAAAAAGGATGGAGGGATCAGGCCAATAGCTGTGGGCAATTCTCTCCGGCGTCTCGTCGCAAAGGCAGCTGCAAGAACAGTTAGTGATGCAGCGGCCAACATGCTGAAGCCAAAACAGCTCGGGTTTGGCATTCCACAATGGTGTGAGGCGGCAGCCCATGCAGCTCGAGCCTTCATCGCCAACATCACAGACGAAAAGGCCCTTATCAAGCTAGATTTCAAAAATGCCTTCAATTTGGTGCGGAGGGATGCTGTACTCCTTGCGGTTCATAGTCATTTCCCTTCCCTCTACCCTTTTGTACATTCATGCTACAGTATGGATCTTAAGCTACTCTTTGGCGAACATGAAATTGACTCGCGAGAAGGCGTCCAACAGGGTGACCCCCTTGCTCCTCTCCTTTTCTGCTTAGTCATCAAACAAGTCACAGAGGTCCTGTCCAGCGAGCTTAACATCTGGTTCTTGGATGATGGTACCCTAGCTGGTTCCCAAGACTCAATCCTGGAGGACATCAGAAATATCCAGGAGCAAGGTGCAGTTTTAGGCCTCACCCTGAACCCTTCTAAATGTGAAATAATATGTTCCAACCAGGGCATCGTAGAGAGAATAGAGGGTCTTCTGCCAAATATCCATAAAACTAAACCTGAAGACAGCACACTCCTAGGAGCTCCCCTGGGGTTGAAAGCCATCGATGAGGTCCTTGATAAGAAAATCGCCGACCTTAAGAGGATGGATGGGAGGATTGAGGATATTGATGCTCATGATGCACTCTACCTCATCACCAGATGTCTGTCCCTCCCCAGGTTAACCTACTTTCTGATGTGTTCACCATCTTACAGTAGCCAAAAACTAAGTGAGTATGACCGGTTACTGAAATTAATGCTAGAAAAAGCCCTTAACCTCTCTCTCGATGACCTACAGTGGAAACAAGCCTCTCTTCCCGTAAGACTTGGGGACCTCGGAGTTCGAACAGCAACGCAAATCGCTGTTCCAGCCTTCCTGTCCTCCTTATCAGCATCTGACGACCTTGTGAAGGAAATTCTACCTGCCCACTTACATCAGCTGTGTTGGGGTTTTAGTTCTCTCTACTCGGTGAGTAACCGTAACTGTACTTAATCCTGGCAAGGTCGCCAATGTTGGGGTTTCAGTTCTCTCTCTACTCGGTGAGCAACCGTAACTGTACTTTATCCTGGCAAGGTCGCCAATGTTGGGGTTTCTCTACCTGTTCCTGTTCCTCGGGTGAGCAATCGCTATTCTCAATGTCACTCACCGTAGCCCTGCGGGTCTTCACTCTAATCCTCTCGGCGCCACTGTACGCCAGGAGAGTATCCCAGTCAATCCCAACCGGCCTCTGATTGAGAAGGAGTGGGAACACGACTCGTTCACTTAACTGTCATGTGCCCGCCCCAACAATAGGGCTCTACTATTAACCACAAGGTCGCCAACTGGTGTTTTCGGTGTCCAGTAACACTTCAGTGGACTGGTTGAATTGTGGTATCCTTGGCAAGGTCACACTCAATAGATCAGGATATCAGGCAGGTATGTACTTTTATCACTCTTTGCTTTCAAGTATAATATAGCCACAAGATAAATGGAGGGGATGATATAAACACAAATGTATTTTGTACTTTACTTAAAACTCATTCAAAAGATGTCACAAGGTCATATCAATAAATAAATCAGCTGATCCAGGCGGGAGTCGCTCGTTCCCACGTATATTATGCGCTCACTAAGTGGCAACACCTCCCCCTCTCGTCAATGTCACAATCAGCTGGGCGCCCTCCTCCGCGCGAAAGTTTATTGCTTGTTTCTATGGCGTCACGCGCGCTGTTTCTTTAAGTTCTCAAAGATCACTAGAAGTTCGCACACTCGATATTTGCAACAATAGCACGTATTACTTCGCTACACTGTTTTCGGGCTCAAACAATCGTTTCTATAAAAAATGCAACAATAATTCACTGTACTGGTTTTACACACTGCCCTTCACTTAATGATAACTTATGAATTGATTAACACTGGAGTTCTCAGTATTTCCTTTCGTGGGCGATAACACACTTAATCACTGCACACTTGTATGATTGTTCAATGCACGGACATAGACATATATAATATAGATAAATCAGACATCAATAAATGGTAATAAAATAGTTCCTGGGCACATAGCCTATCTTCCAAATACTGGCATAATATTATATATATTCTATCACTATATATGCTTACATTAAAGTCTTATAAAGACATTCTCAACACAGTAAATCATCCATTAATTCGGGTGCCTGTACACACCAATAATAATATATATAAGTATCGTGAGTACTCTTGATAGTACTACTTTGCACACTGTGCCTCACTGTGATATAGGTGAGTCTTGCTCACGACGTACAAAATCCTCAGGCTAAATAATATATATAGCTGAATAATATAGCTAACTAGAGGGGAATTGGGAGGGATACTAGAACCACCTACTTCCACCTATCCTCCGATGAGAGTTGAGTAGTAGCTCCTGGTCCTGGCTCCTGCCTTGTGTCGGGAACACCCCCACACACACACGTTGATGTGTCCTCCAGGAATCCACTCGCTGTCCCACCGTTAGCGCGTCGTCTCCGTGCCTTCTTCCCAGCAGGTCCGTGCTCCTCCTCGACTTCTTGTAGGGTTGGAGTCGGTCTCCCGGCCATCGACTTCTCCCAGCTACGGCTGCCGCCTACGTCTCGGCTGCAGTCGTCCGGATTCCCAAATAGTCCTCTTCTTCCTCTGCTACCCAGTGGCTCTGGTCAGCCACTACGCCGTCACGAATGGGTGAACTGCCTCAGACGTCACATACGTCACTGCACAGACTTCACTTCTTCTCGCACAGTACCTGTCCTGGAGCACTTGTTGCTCAATAACCGTCGATTCCCTCTCTGGTTCAACACATGAACGAAGGAAGACCTCACAGAGTACTGGCAGACTTCAGGTGACGCGTAAATCCACGGGAGCGGGAAACAACTGTCAAACTGACAGGACCAATCCTCGCACGTCCAACCTCCTTGACGTGTCGTGTCTGACTGATAGCGCCAACGCGGTGCGCTGCCCGGACCCACTTTCCTTCGTGACGTCACATTCGCCACGGGAGGTTTTCATTGGCTCCCGGTGCCACATTGCTGTCGGTGACCAAACCGGTGTCACTGACGTCACACAGTTTTGGCGGGTAAACAGGAGAGCCAGCGCCATCTTGGCTTCCTAAAGGGCCTAAACCACAGGCCAAAATATTATTGTTTCACAAATTTTCTCGGCACTCTCCACTCTCCCACATATATCAAATTGATGCCTGCGACGTAGAGAACGCTTGGGAAAAGTGGACATGACTCTTACTGCAGGCGTGGGAGAAATAAAAGGGGGGGGGAACACCATCACAGCTGGCAGGTGTACATGATCCCAATTTTACACGCTGTGCCACAGAGTGGGCCTCTCGTGCAGGCCAATCACCTCAACCACCATCCCCAAAAGCCCACAAGCGATCCAGCTGGGATGGCCCCATTGTAGACCAAGTTGCTGCAGAGTGCCTGGGTGCTGCAACAACACAACACGACATTGCTCGCCTCACAGCAGTAGCAGCACCACATGCAGGGGATTTCCTGTTAGCAACCCCAATGTCGGCAACTGGCACGCGTCTCACACCACACGCCCTCCGAATTGCTGTGGCCCTCCGCCTTGCTGCCCCAATCCACACCAGATATAGGTGTATTTGCGGCGAGGTGGTGGCTGACAGGTACAGCCACCATGGCCTACTCTGCCAAAGCACAGGGGGATGGCACTCAAGGCACAGTGAAGTTAACGACATCATCAAGAGGAGCCTCACCACAGCTGGCTGCCCAGTTGAAAGAGAGCCCCGTTACCTAACGCCCCGTAACTCTGATGCTCTTATTGGTCGCCCGGATGGTATCACAGTGAACCCCTGGAAGAATGGCAAGCAGTTGGTATGGGACTACACATGTGTATCAACCCTGGCTAACACCTACATTAACCTCAGTGTTGCACAACCAGGTGGCGCTGCCACCCACAGGGATGCAGCCAAATCCCGTAAGTATAGAGAACTGGATCACCACTACAATTTTGTCCCCATTGCTTCTGAGACACTCGGCTCCTGGGGTAAAAGTGCTACCAGTTTTTTGAAGGAACTGGGTTCTAGGCTCATTGAAACAACAAGGGACCCGAGAGCTGCAAGCTTTCTTTTCCAGCGCCTCAGTGTGGCGATACAGAGGGGAAATGCGCACTGCATCCAGGGTTCCTGCCCGCCATCTGAGGAGCTGGAGGAACTCGACAACCTATGATAACCATCTTTGTAACCCATATGTAACTCCTTTTTTGTAACAAAGTTCAAATGAAGTAAATATATATGTGTACATACAAAAGAATGGGGGTGGTAGGAGAAGATAATATTAGTGTTCAGTGAGAAACCACAAGGTCTCCTCTGAATACTTTTTATTTTCTTCTCCGAGGCTATGGGTCCCCACATTGGCACCAGAGGTGGTACCCTCACAAACGTTTATATATATATATATATATATATATATATATATATATATATATATATATATATATATATATATATATATATATATATATATATATATTTGACCAAACCACACACTAGAAACTGAAGAAACGACGTTTCGGTCCGTCCTGAACCATTATCAAGTCCGTATACCTTATTCATGACCATTTTCATGCATTAGGTATATGGTGAGCCGGTCTGTAATATTCTATATTAGGTACATGTTGAGCCAGACTGCACCTGAGTAAGACCTGCAGGTGTGTTCATGGAAGCCTTCCGTTACTGGGGGACATTTGTAAACATGGAGCAGAGTTAAGGCGGTCGTAGGAAGTCACCAGCTCTGCCTCTGTCTTCCTCCTACAATGTGTGTTTGTGTTCCTTTGGGAAAAGAATTCATGGAACTTTGTAAAAAGATTTTCTGATTCTCCTTTTTTTCAGAATATGCAGACTGAGACGAGAGCTGCCTTTGTGATGACAATGTTAAACTCCAAGCTGGAGTCTTTTTGATGACAATGTTAAACTCCAATATATTTGTGATGGCTCGTGTGTGTGTGTGTGTGTGTATACATATTATATATATATATATATATATATATATATATATATATATATATATATATATATATATATATATATATATATATATATATATATATATATATAATTATTATTATTAAATATGACCGAAAAAGTAAGATTAATAATTCTAACACGAATTTTCTCGATCTTTCTTATGTTTCTTTTCACTGTTGATGGTAATTGAAAAATCAATTCTCAAAAATTCATTTTTATTTCTAGTCTGACGCGACACTTGAGCGCGTTTCGTAAAACTTATTACATATTCAAAGACTTTAGTTTACACACACACAACTGAACAATAGCTGAATAGAGCTTAAACATCTTCGATTTTTTATACCCACATTTTGGGTGAGGTGATATGTTACAACAGTTTTGGATGAGGTGAACAAAACTTTCAACACAGGATAGAACACGAAACAATGGGTATTGAAGGTAAGAATGGAAGTAATTGCAGAGGGCCTATTGGCCCATATTTCTTGATGCTTCTATATTGGAGCGGAGTCTTGAGGTGGGTAGAATATAGTTGTGCATTAATTGGCTGTTGATTGCTGGTGTTGACTTCTTGATGTGTAGTGCCTCACAGATGTCAAGCCACCTGCTATCGCTGTATCTATCGATGATTTCTGTGTTGTTTGTTAAGATTTCTCTGGTGATGGTTTGGTTGTGGGAAGAGATTATATGTTCCTTAATGGAGCCCTGTTGCTTATGCGTCGTTAAACGCCTGGAAAGAGATGTTGTTGTCTTGCCTATATACTGAGTTTTTTGAGGCTTACAGTCCCCAAGAGGGCATTTGAAGGCATAGACGACGTTGGTCTCTTTTAAAGCGTTCTGCTTTGTGTCTGGAGAGTTTCTCATGAGTAGGCTGGCCGTTTTTTTGGTTTTATAGTAAATCGTCAGTTGTTCTTCTGCTTTTTCTCTGTAGGGATAACGTTTCTATTAACAGTGAAAAGAAACATAAGAAAGATCGAGAAAATTCGTTTTAGAATTATTAATCTTACTTTTTCGGTCATATTTAATAATATATGTCTACAGGAAAGACTGCTACCAAAATATACTAATATTAAAACGCACGACCCAGCAGCAAGGAATCGAACCTTCACGATAAAATATCGCCATGATCTGATTCGTAATCAGATATACAAGACAGAAAATGAAATCAAAGACAACAAAACGCAACTACTTCATGCTACAAACGAATGGAGAAACAGCAACATCGAAGAAAGTCTTCGTACTCGCATCGAGCAACACCTCGACATCCTCACAGATCGACATCACCTCCGCACTGAAACAGGATAATCAAGAAACTAACAACGTTATATGGAGGACCTATGGCAATTCCACGACCAAGAGACGGCTTCCTGAACCTTGCAGGAATCAACCTCACTGAGGACCAAGTCACTCTCCTAAGTCTGGGTATAAACTGCCACGTTATGTCCAGACCGAGTGAGATGGCCCGGAAAGTGGAGTTGGAGATTCTGTTGGACGACATATTCGACCTCGAGACACAAAAGAAGGTCACCACCAAAGACACATTACAAGCAGAACTTATTGCGGAAGGAGGAAAGAATCGAGGCAACTACAGAAGCACCATACTGTCCCCCGAGCTCAAAGTGGCAGCTAAGAGCCTTCGTGAGAACAAGGAGATAGTTGTCAGGAGAGGCGACAAGTCGCCAATATACGTCATTCTTAAAAAAGACGAATATCTGGCGAAAATGAACCTCATACTCTTTGACCAAACTAAATTCCAAAGGGTAACGAAGGACACTACAGCCGAATTGAAATCGAAGGTCAACAAATTGATCGAAACTGTGAACGCCAAGAAATCCGGACTCCACCTGCCTAAAATTATTGGGGAATATAAACCTGGATACGCATATGGAAATGTCAAGACACATAAGACTGGAAACCCACTTCGGCCAATCATCAGCCAGATACCCACACCCACGTACAGACTGGCGAAACGACTCACCGGCATGCTGACTCCTTGTGTCCCTTGCGCTTTCAGCCTGAAGTCTTCAAAGGAATTTGTTGACTTTGCGGGGAACACGGGCCATAGGGATAAGAGCCTCGTTGGACGTAGAATCACTGTTTACCAACGTGCCTGTGGATGAAACAATCGGGATGATAGCGCACAGAGTGTATCGTGATCCGGCCTGTACTCCTCTTGACATACCAGAAAACATTCAAAGGAAACTACTCCAAACTTGTACTAAAGAGGCACCCTTCTTGAGCCCGGATGGGCACATTTATAAGCAAGTAGATGGGGTTGCCATGAGTTCTCCCCTAGGTGACCTGTTTGCGAACTTCTACATGGGTACCATCGAGCAAAAAGTCTTAGTCGACATGAACTTGAAACCGGCCATATACTGCAGGTATGGTGACGACATTTTTACACAGGTACCTGATGTCAGACATCTGCAGGAGCTGAAGGAGGCATTTGAGCAGAATTCTGTGTTGCGTTTCACTTACGAGATGGAGAAGGATGGGAAGCTGCCCTTTCTAGATGTAACAGTCATGGAAGGGAGCGGAGGTTTCCACACTGCAGTCTACACTAAGGAAACAAACATAGGAATGTGCCTAAATGCCAACAGTGACTGCCCAGACAGGTACAAGAGGAGTGTTGTTAATGCTTATGTCGACCCGTGCTCTCAGCCACAGCTCATGATGGAAGCAAGTCGACGAAGAATTCTGCAGGGTAAGGCAGGTCCTAGTCAACAACGGCTTCTCCAATGGTTTCGTTGACGACATCATAAGAAGGAAAGTGAAACGCCATGCAACCTCTGAAGAGACAACTAACACAACACCTATACCCCCTGTTAGACTATTTGACAGGAACTTCTTTTCCACAGCTCACAAAACAGAAGGAAAGGGTCCTGAAAGATATTGTTAATAGAAACGTTATCCCTACAGACAAAAATCAGAAGATACAACTGACGATTTACTATAAAACCAAAAAAACGGCCAGCCTTCTCATGAGAAACTCTCCAGACACAAAGCAGAACGCTTTAAAAGAGACCAACGTCGTCTATGCCTTCAAATGCCCTCTTGGGGACTGTAAGCCTCAAAAAACTCAGTATATAGGCAAGACAACAACATCTCTTTCCAGGCATTTAACGATGCATAAGCAACAGGGCTCCATTAAGGAACATATAATCTCTTCCCACAACCAAACCATCACCAGAGAAATCTTAGCAAACAACACAGAAATCATCGATAGATATAGCGATAGCAGGCGGCTTGACATCTGCGAGGCACTACACATCAAGAATCAACACCAGCAATCAACAGCCAATTAATGCACAACTATATTCTACCCACTTCAAGACTCCGCTACAATATAGAAGCATCAAGAATTATGGGCCAATAGGCCCTCTGCAGTTACTTCCATTCTTACCTTCAATACCCATTGTTTCGTGTTCTATCCTGTGTTGAAAGGTTTGTTCACCTCATCCAAAACTGTTGTAACATATCACCTCACCCAAAATGTGGGTATAAAATGAAAAATGAAAGCTGTTTAAATACAAAGCCTACCTACACCAGAGAATAGCTGAAGGTTCGCCATCTGCAACATGGTATCTCCAGGCAACCAAATTAGAAAGGTTAAATATCCCAAAAGGAATCCACAGGGAAATAGCAGTTAGGCTATATAGACAACGTCTAGGTTACAGATGCAACTGGGAGATTGGTGAACCCCGACAGAGAGAGTGCATCTTCTGCCAAACTGTCACAGAAAAGCCATTACTTCACTATCTTCTGGAATGTGAAGCAACAAATGACCTTAGAAGAGCTTTAAGAGTTCCTGAATCATGCAGTGGCCACCCTGAAGCCATCAACACAGCCACTCTCCTGGTCAACAAAGGTGTCCAGCAGCTGGACACCCTCATAAAGACTGTGAAGCACTATCCTCCCCCGCGATAACAGCTTGATGGTTAAATGCAACCTCAGAATACTGAGAAAAAAAAAATTGTACCACTTACGGGCTATTCATGCCCGTGCCACCTCTTGGGTGGCTTAATCTTTATCAATCAATCAATCTGTTTAAATCATAGCACAGTAAGAACTCTGTTTAGTGTTTGCAGGTTATAGTTGTGTGTGTGTAAACTAAAAGTCTTTGAAAATGTAATAAGCTATTATGAAACGCGTTCAAGTGTTGCGTCAGACTAGAAATAAAAATGAATTTTGGAGAATTGATTTTTCAATTTCCATCAGCAGTGAAAAGAAACATAAGAAATATTGAGAAAATTCGTGTTAGAATTATTAATCTGACTTTTTCGGTCATATTTAATAATATATGTCTACAGGAAAGACTACTACCAAAATATACTAATATATGTATATATGTATATGTATATAAATATATATATATATATATATATAACTGAAAACTCACACCCCAGAAGTGACTCGAACCCATACTCCCAGAAGCAACGCAACTGGTATGTACAAGACGCCTTAATCCACTTGACCATCACGACCGGACATGGTCAAGTGGATTAAGGCGTCTTGATGGTCAAGTGGATTAAGTGATGGTCAAGTGGATTAAGGCGTCTTGTACATACCAGTTGCGTTGCTTCTGGGAGTATGGGTTCGAGTCACTTCTGGGGTGTGAGTTTTCAGTTGCATATTGTCCTGGGGACCATTCAGGCTTGTTCGCATATATATATATATATATATATATATATATATATATATATATATATATATATATATATATATATATATATATATATATATATATATATATATATATATATGTGTCGTACCTAGTAGCCAGAACGCACTTCTCAGCCTACTATGCAAGGCCCAATTTGCCTAATAAGCCAAGTTTTCATGAATTAGTTGTTATTCGACTACCTAACCTACCTAACCTAACCTAACCTAACTTTTTTTGTTACCTAACCTAACCTAACCTATAAAGATAGGTTAGGTTAGGTTAGGTAGGGTTGGTTAGGTTCGGTCATGTATCTACATTAATTTTAACTCCAATAAAAAAAAATTAACCTCATACATAATGAAATGGGAAGCTTTATCATTTCATAAGAAAAAAATTAGAGAAAATATATTAATTCAGGAAAACTTGGCTTATTAGGCAAATCGGGCCTTGCATAGTAGGCTGAGAAGTGCGTTCTGGCTACTAGGTACGACATATATATATATATATATATATATATATATATATATATATATATATATATATATATATATATATATATATATATATGTATATATATATATATATATATATATATATATATATATATATATATATATATACATATATATTTATATATAAATATATATATAATAAATTTAGGGGTACCACCACTGGTTTAATTAAAGGGACCCACATCCTCGAAAAAGAAAATAAATAGTGTTCAGAGAAGACCTTGTGGATTCTCACTGAATACTTTAATCTTTTCCTCTCCTACCACCCCTATTATTTTTTTTTATTTTTTTTTATTTGATTTTATTGCAATGCTACAGTTTACAGAAAACACACTTATATAACAATATACCAATCAGTGTTCGAAGACCTCGTCCAGCTCCTCGGGGGTCGGGTGCGTACCCAAGATACAGCACGCATTTCCCCTCTGAACAGCGACACTGAGGCTCTGAAACATAAAACTGGCCGCTCTTGGGTCTCTAGTCTTTCCAATGAGTTCCTCGCCCAGCTCCTTCAGGAACTTAAGTGCACATTTACCCCAGGCGCCCAGAGTCTCAGAGCCTATTGGCACGAATCTGTAACAACGTTCTAGGTCCCTGTACTTGTTAGTTTTCTGGGTCTCCCTGAAGGTGGCCGCCCCGCCTCCCTCAGCTGCGCTGTAAGGTAGATAGGTATCAGCCATTGTGGATGCACACGTGTAGTCCCACACGACCTGTTTACCTTCCCTCCACGGCTGCAGGGTGACTCCATCTGGGCGTTTTTGGCTGTTGTCAGGTCTGCACAACTGAGGTTCCCTTTGTGCTGGGCACCCAGCTGAAGCCAAACTTCTCTTGATGATGTCATTGACTGCTTCATGTCTGGCAATCTTTCCCTGTGTCTTACGACAGATGAGACCATGGCTGCCATATTGGTCTGCCCGTGCATGGCCGCAAATACACCGGTGCTCGGTGGAGATAGGGGCGGCAAGGCGCAGAGCAACACCAATACTTAGAGTCCGATGGTCCAGGCGGGTGCCCAAGGCGGAATTAGGGACTGCCACCAGGAAGTCCCCGGCATGGGGCGCTTGCACAGCTAGAAGACGCGCTTTGTCCTTCCTGGAAGCTGCCTCCAGCAATGATGTGGCGATGTTCTCCACTATGGGGCTATCCCATTTGGACTGTTTGCAGTCATTTGGAAAAGTCGGTCGAGGATGAGAGTTGACGAGAGTGTCCCACTGACCGGCTCCTTCCGCGAATTTGGGATCATGAATCCCAATGGAGTCTCTTAGGTGTTCCGGTAGTATTTCCTTAACTAATTCACCTGTTGCACTGGTCGAGGATAAGAATGCTGGCAATGCTAACTGTGTCGCCTTGCGAATACCTATTCCCCCGAGTCTAACTGGGAGCGTTGCTTGGTCCCATTGGTCATCTTGCAGGGAGAGGTTTAACACTTTCACGGTTATTGACCTTAGGAGTGTGTCATATTCTGTTAATTTTGGGCTGTCGAAGGAGGGAGCACACCTTAGGAAATAGGTCAGTCTGGGCAAAGCCAGGCACCTTGTGGGAAGGTACAAAGCATCGTGGGCGTCCAAAGCCCCTATTCTTCCCTCCATCCTCCTCAGGTCGTTCAGCTTTTCTTCGAGGACTACCTCAATGGCACTCGAGCCCAGAGGTGCCCCTAGCAGCACACTGTCGGTGGGAGCGATCACTTGGGCTCCTGGCAATATGGTTCGCACTGCATCTATGGTTGGTTGGCTAGATGAGATGATTTCACACTTTAATGGGTTTAGGGTGAGTCCTAACTCCTCTCCCTTAGATTTCACCAGCTGTAGATCTTCTAGCAGGGACTCCTGTGTCCCTGCCAGGGTGCCATCGTCCAGGAACCAGATGTTGAGTTCGCTGGTCAACCTGCTTGTGACCTCTTTACCAGCCATGCAAAAAAGAAAAGGGGCAAGTGGGTCTCCCTGCTGGACACCTTCTGCAGAAACAACTTCATGTTCCCCAAACAGCAGCGTCGATTCCCTACTGTACCCTGCTGAGACGAAGGGGAGTAGAGAAGGAAAGCTTGTTCGAACTGCTTCCAGTACCACATCCCTTTTTACCTGGTTGAAAGCATTTTTAAAGTCTAATTTAATTAATGCCTTATTTTCTGGGAGGTGCTTGATATAGGCTCGTGCTGCATGAGCTGCTGCTTCACAGCCATGGGGGACACCAAAACCTAGTTGATGGGGTCGAAACATCGTCGCAGCGTCTATGCTGATTTTTCTGACAGCTGCCCTAGCAACAAGGCGCCGAAGTGTGTTACCCACGGCAATGGGTCTGACTCCACCATCTTTCTTCTTGAGGGCACAAAGGGATGCTCCAAAGAAAAATGGTTTAATTTTTTTTTTTTTTTTTTTTTTGAGATATATACAAGAGTTGTTACATTCTTGTACAGCCACTAGTACGCGTAGCGTTTCGGGCAAGTCCCTGGAATACGATCCCCTGCCGCGAAGAATCGTTTTTTCATCCAAGTACACATTTTACTGTTGCGTTAAACAGAGGCTACAGTTAAGGAATTGCGCCCAGTAAATCCTCCCCGGCCAGGATACGAACCCATGACTTAGCGCTCGCGGAACGCCAGGCGAGTGTCTTACCACTACACCACGGAGACTAATACATAGATACAATTGTATCTGGGATCAACCCAGAGAGGCAGTCGTTGACAAACTTCGTGACCTCTGACAATAGTATCTCTGCAACTTCTCCGAGAACTGGGTTTACCATCTCCTTGAGGTGCTGAGGTCTTACTCCAGTGTATCCCCCTGCCGAGCCTGGCGGAAATGACATGATGGCTTTGTATACCTCTGACGCTTGGAGGAATAGAGGTCCCATGTCTGGGACATTTGTGTCCTGAGCAGTGGGTTCCCATGGTACTCTAGGAGGGTGCTTCTCTCTCAGTGAGTTGGCGGTAGCGGTATTTCTAGGGGCGATTGTGTCTTCGCTGGTAAGTAACCTATTTGCTCCTACTGTGTTGCCCTCTTCAATTTTTTTGGTCACTTGTGTTCCAAGTTTAAAATTGTCATTGGAACTCTTGGGTCTTCCACGACGGTTTTTGCGTTGAGGAGGGATGGGGATCAAGTTGTCAGCCCTGGGGAAATTATTTATTGCCCTAGTGACTGATGAGGCTAGTGACTTGCCTCCTCTTGCAGGTACGCCTAAGCAAATATTGCCAAACAGGAGCAAATTATGCCATGCTTTGATGGTGGCTGCAGCATTAAGATTTGCAGACCGTTCATTTACTTTCCTTAAAAGGTCTGTATATTTCCCTGCTGCAAATGGGCGCGCTGCTTTAGGAATGTGGGGAAGAGTTCTGGTGGTGGATGCTTTGATGGCCCCCAGGAGGTCATCTGATGACATGAAGTTTGCTGGGATGTGTGGGGGTGCCGGGGGGACCTGTGGGCCTTCTCTCTCTACAGGTACCGTCCATGAACCCTCACAGCCGTTGTGTTGACGTAGGGTTCCATCGTTTCTAAGGCTGTGAGATTCGTCACACACCCGACACGTTCCTCTGAGTCTGGGTCCTCTGGTTGCACGTCTGGGTGCACTGTTCCCAGGACCCTGTTCTTGGCTGAGGGGTTCCTGGTTAGTTGGTGGAGTCCCCTCCATCCCCCGGGCGGCCGGCGTGGGAGGGATGACAGGGGTGGTGGCGGCAGGGGTGGACACGGGTGGTGGCAGGAGGGGTGGCTAGCTGTCCCTCACACTCACCACTCCTATGAGTACTTGTGTCTCCCTCCCTTTTGGGAGGAACCTGAATGCCTGCTGTGACCTGTGCCATATCTGGGTGCATGGAGGGTAGCACATCCCTGCCACAAGCACTGTGTGGGCGGTGAATAGGTGGGTGGAAGACACCCAGGCGCAGGGTGGGCTGGGTGGTGGGATGGCAGGAGGTACTGTGGTGCGGCGAGGCCGGCGGGCGGGGAGGAGGTGGGGGATGACCGGGCCTCGCTCAGCTTGAGGGGGGGTCTGGGTGACACTTAAACACTGGTATAATTTTCTTGTATATCACTGCACAATGGTGAATGAATCATACACTTGTAATTCGACACACTGTGAGCTCTATTAGCTCTGACCATGATTGCTGATTTTTATTTTCATTTTCTTTCCCAAACGTATTTCTATAAACACTGGGTGGCACATGGGTGACCCCCCCCCTCTCGCCCGACCAAACAACAACACCCCCTCCTCCCCCACACCTTAGCCGTGGGAGGCCTAGAGGGCGCCAGCGTGGCCCTCACTGCCGTTGTATTCCATACACTGCACACCCACCTGTTTTTATCCGTTTTTGTTGAGATGGTTCACTCTGGGCACCTTCCTCCACTCCTGCACCTTCCCAGGACATTCACACAGCACTCTGTAAAGGCTAGGCACGGTGACGCCAGGATGTCACTAGGTAATGGCTCAGTAAACAACAGAGCCTCCTCCACACGTCCTCCCTCCCCGGTAGCCCGTATAATCGTATAGCCCATATATAATAAATATATATATATATATAATAAATATAAGGAACTGGGTTCTAGGTTCATTGAAACAACAAGGGACCCGAGAGCTGCAAGCTTTCTTTTCCAGCGCCTCAGTGTGGCGATACAGAGGGGAAATGCGCACTGCATCCAGGGTTCCTGCCCGCCATCTGAGGAGCTGGAGGAACTCGACAACCTATGACAACCATCTTTGTAACCCATATGTAACTCCTTTTTTGTAACAAAGTTCAAATAAAGTAAATATATATGTGTACATACAAAAGAATGGGGGTGGTAGGAGAAGATAATATTAGTGTTCAGTGAGAAACCACAAGGTCTCCTCTGAATACTTTTTATTTTCTTCTCCGAGGCTATGGGTCCCCACATTGGCACGAGAGGTGGTACCCTCACAAACTTTTTATAAATATAATATATATAAATATATATATAATAAATATATATATATATGTATATATATATATATATATATATATATATATATATATATATATATATATATATATATATATATATATATATGTCGTACCTAGTAGCCAGAACGCACTTCTCAGCCTTCTATGCAAGGCCCGATTTGCCTAATAAGCCAAGTTTTCATGAATTAATTGTTTTTCGGCAACCTAACCTACCTAACCTAACCTAACCTAACTTTTTCGTCTACCTAACCTAACCTAACCTATAAAGATAGGTTAGGTTAGGTTAGGTAGGGTTGGTTAGGTTCGGTCATATATCTACGTTAATTTTAACTCCAATAAATAAAAATTGACCTCATATATAATGAAATGGGTAGCTTTATCATTTCATAAGAAAAAAATTATAGAAAATATATTAATTCAGGAAAATTTGGCTTATCAGGCAAATCGGGCCTTGCATAGTAGGCTGAGAAGTGCGTTCTGGCTACTAGGTACGACATATATATATATATATATATATATATATATATATATATATATATATATATATATATATATATATATATATATATATATGTATGTCGTACCTAGTAACCAGAACTCACTTTTCAGCCTACAATGCAAGGCCCGATTTGCCTAATAAGCCAAGTTTTCATGAATTAATATATTTTCTCTAACTTTCTTCTTATGAGATGATAAAGCTACCCATTTCATTATGTATGAGGTCAATTTTTTTTTTATTGGAGTTAAAATTAACGTAGATATATGACCGAACCTAACCAACCCTACCTAACCTAACCTAACCTATCTTTATAGGTTAGGTTAGGTTAGGTAGCCGAAAAAGTTAGGTTAGGTTAGGTTAGGTAGGTTAGGTAGTCGAAAAGCAATTAATTCATGAAAACTTGGCTTATTAGGCAAATCGGGCCTTGCATAGTAGGCTCAGAAGTAGGTTCTGGCTACTAGGTACGACATATATATATATATATATATATATATATATATATATATATATATATATATATATATATATATATATATATATATATATATATATATATGTCGTACCTAGTAGCCAGAATGCACTTCTCGGCCTACTATGCAAGGCCCGATTTGCCTAATAAGCCAAGTTTTCCTGAATTAATATATTTTCTCAAATTTTTTTCTTGTGAATTGACAAAGCTACCCATTTCATTATGTATGAGGTCAATTTTTTTTATTGGAGTTAAAATTAATGTAGATATATGACCAAACCTAACCAACCCTACCTAACCTAACCTAACCTATCTTTATAGGTTAGGTTCGGTTAGGTAGCCGAAAAGGTAGGTTAGGTTAGGTTTGGTAGGTTAGGTAGTCGAAAAACAATTAATTCATGAAAACTTGGCTTATTAGGCAAATTGGGCCTTGCATAGTAGGCTGAGAAGTGCGTTCTGGCTACTAGGTACGACATATATATATATATATATATATATATATACATATATATATATATATATATATATATATATATATATATATATATATATATATATATATATATATATATATATAATATATATAATAAATATATATATGCGATCGACGGGGTCCTCGGTAAGAAGATCACTGACCTGAAGAGGATGAACGAGAGGATTGAAGACATCGATGCTCATGATGCACTTTACCTCATCACCAGATGCTAGTCCCTCCCCAGGCTGACCTACTTTCTAAGATGTTCGCCATCTTTCAACAATATTAAATTAGAAGAGTATGACAGCTTGCTGAAATCAACACTAGAAAAAGCCCTCAATCTTTCCCTCAGCGACTCACAGTGGAAACAGGCCTCCCTTCCTGTCAGACTCGGGGGCCTTGGCGTGCGCACAGCAACACAAATTGCTGTACCAGCGTTCCTGTTCTCTTCAGTGGGGTCTGACAACTTGGTGAAGCAAATCCTACCTGAGCACCTAGTTCAACAGGCAGGGGTACATGATCCCAGCTTCACAGATTGCACAACCAAATGGGTCTCTCTCGCAGGACCAGCACCCCAACCACCGCCTTCTGAAGCCCATAAGCAATCCCGCTGGGATCACCCCATTGCCGACCAAGAAGCTGCAACTTTGCTAGAAGCTGCGACAACACCACATGACACTGCCCGACTTAGAGCTGTAGCAGCTCCCTATGCAGGTGATTTCCTATTAGCAACCCCAATGTCAGCAACCGGCACCCGACTCACACCGCAGGCCCTCCGAATTGCCGTGGCTCTCCGCCTCGCTGCCCCAATCCACACCGAATACAGGTGTATTTGCGGCGAGGCAGAGGCCGACAGATATAAACGGCATGGCCTTCTTTGCCAAAGGACGGGAGGATGGCATGCAAGACACGGCGAGGTTAATGACATTATTAAGAGAAGCATTACCACAGCCGGTTGTCCAGCAGAGAGAGAGCCCCGTTACCTAATGTCCCGCAACTCTGATGAGCCTGTCGGTCGCCCAGACGGAATTACGGTGAACCCCTGGAAGAATGGTAGACAGTTGGTGTGGGACTACACTTGCGTTTCAACTTTAGATAATACCTATGTTGACTTCAGTGCTACACAAGCAGGAGGAGCTGCCAATCACCGGGATGCGGCCAAGTCACGTAAATACAGAGACCTTGAGCACCACTACAATTTTGTCCCCATTGCCTCAGAGACACTTGGTGCCTGGGGTAAAAGTGCTGCTAGCTTTTTGAAGGAGTTGGGGTCTAAGCTAATCGAAACAACTAGAGACCCTAGAGCTGCCAGTTTTCTTTTTCAGCGCCTTAGTGTGGCAATCCAGAGAGGAAATGCTCACTGCATCCACGGTTCCTGCCCGCCATCTGAGGAGCTGGAGGAGCTGTTCAACTTGTGACAAGCAGCCTTGTACCCTGCATGTAATCAATATTGTAACTTTTTTTGTGTAATGACATTTTCAAATAAAGTTAGATAAATATACACACTTAACAAAAGAATAGGGGTGGTAGGAGAAGAAAATATCAAAGTGTTCAGTGAGGATCCACAAGGTCTTCTCTGAGTACTGTTTATTTTCTTTCGCGAGGCTATGGGTCCCTATACTTGCACCAGAGGTGGTACCGTTATAATATATATATATATATATATATATATATATATATATATATATATATATATATATATATATATATATATATATATATACACATACATATATATATACATATATATATATATATATATATATATATATATATATATATATATATATATGTATGTATATATGTATGTATATATATATATATATATATATATATATATATATATATATGTATGTATATATATATATATATATATATATATATATATATATATATATATATATATATATATATATATATATATATATATATATATATATGTCGTGCCTAGTAGCCAGAACGCACTTCTCAGCCTACTATGCAAGGCCCGATTTGCCTAATAAGCTAAGTTTTTATGAATTAACGTTTTTTCGACTACCTAACCTACCATAACCAAACTTTTTCGGCTACCTAACCTAACCTAACCTATAAAGATAGGTTAGGTTAGGTTAGGTAGGGTTGGTTAGGTTCGGTCATATATCTACGTTAATTCTAACTCCAATAAAAAAAATTGACCTCATACATAATGAAATGGGTAGCTTTATCATTTTATAAGAAAAAAATTAGAGAAAATATATTAATTCAGGAAAACTTGGCTTATTAGGCAAATCGGGCCTTGCATAGTAGGCTGACAAATGCGTTCTGGCTACTAGGTACGACATATATATATATAATATATATATATATATATATATATATATATATATATATATATATATATATATATATATATATATATATATATAATATACTCCTTCTGAAGATGTATTAATATACGAAAGTACCTAAGGAAATTCCTGTTTCAATTTTCCTTCGTGGTCTGACACTGTCATATATATATATATATATATATATATATATATATATATATATATATATATATATATATATATATATATAAATATATATATATATATATATATATATATATATATATATATATATATATATATATATATATATATATATATATATATATATATATATGCAACAATGATCACAAAAACACTGATCCAAGTATGCAGAATAACCACATATGAAAAATAGAAAATGCTTAACGCGTTTTCGGCTAATTCGCCTTCATCAGACTCTGATGAAGGCGAATTAGCCGAAAACGCGTTAAGCATTTTCTATTTTTCATATGTGGTTATTCTGCATATATATATATATATATATATATATATATATATATATATATATATATATATATATATATATATATATATATATATAAGTTCCTTATACAATAATTTTGAATTTGAAATTAATAAATATATAATAAAATTAATTTTCAAACAGTTATGTTCAGCAAACGACTTTTAAAAAACTCTTCATATTTTGTGAATTACATTGTCCGAATATATATTTTAGCGTACATAGAATTCACATAAAAATATTGCATATTAAAAGCAATATTTACTGGAAATCAGTTGGAATCTTCTATAAATTTTCCATTTCACTGCATACAAACATTCATTTATAGCTGACTATTGGATGTGCAAATATAAAAATATAGAGATAAACAACA
This sequence comes from Procambarus clarkii, assembly GCF_040958095.1. Lineage (NCBI taxonomy): Eukaryota > Metazoa > Arthropoda > Malacostraca > Decapoda > Cambaridae > Procambarus > Procambarus clarkii. The sequence goes on along the minus strand of NC_091152.1, from coordinate 29,632,599 downwards.
GTTACCTGCTGTTTTATCGTTACTACTTTTCAAGTTGTATATGTGATGTAAAAGGTTTTAAGAATTCAGAACTGATTTTCTCTCTGATGTCAAGTTCTTTTTGTAATGTCTATTGGGAAAACACATTATATGTGAAGGAGAGTATTATGAGACAGGAGCCTTGCAACACACTGTGCAACTCTCAAAGTTGCTACGAAACAATACTATTTAAATCGTGAATTTGTGATTGCAAAATATTATTTCTGAATTATTTTTGAGTGTTGGTTAAATTACAATATTGTGATGTTGTCATTGTACTGATGTTAGCCCCCCCATGATTGTGTACTGTCTTGTCCACACAAGTGTTATCTGGCTTTGTTAGGCAGTTAATTGTTATATATCCTCCTTGTTATATATGCTCCTTGTTATATAGGCTCCCTGTTATATAGGCGCCCTGTTATATAGGCGCCCTGTTATATAGGCGCCCTTTTATATAGGCGCCCTGTTATATAGGCGCCCTGTTTTATATGTACCCTGTTATATAGGCGCCCTGTTTTATATGTGCCCTGTTATATAGGCGCCCTGTTATATAGGCGCCCTGTTTTATATGTGCCCTGTTATATAGGCACCCTGTTATATATGTGCCCTGTTATATAGGCGCCCTGTTATATAGGCGCCCTGTTATATAGGCGCCCTGTTATATAGGCGCCCTGTTATATAGGCACCCTGTTATATATGTGCCCTGTTATATAGGCGCCCTGTTATATAGGCGCCCTGTTATATAGGCGCCCTGTTATATAGGCGCCCTGTTATATATGTGCCCTGTTATATAGGCACCCTGTTATATAGGCGCCCTGTTATATAGGCGCCCTGTTATATATGTGCCCTGTTATATAGGCGCCCTGTTATATATGTGCCCTGTTATATAGGCGCCCTGTTATATAGGCGCCCTGTTATATATGTGCCCTGTTATATAGGCGCCCTGTTATATATGTGCCCTGTTATATAGGCGCCCTGTTATATATGTGCCCTGTTATATAGGCGCCCTGTTATATATGTGCCCTGTTATATAGGCGCCCTGTTATATAGGCGCCCTGTTATATATGCACCTTGTTATATATGCTCCTTGTTATATATGCTCCTTGTTATATATGCACCTTGTTATATATGCTCCTTGTTATATATGCTCCTTGTTATATATGCTCCTTGTTATATATGCTCCTTGTTATATATGCTCCTTGTTATATATGCTCCTTGTTATATATGCTCCTTGTTATATATGCTCCTTGTTATATATGTGCCTTGTTATATATGCTCCTTGTTATATATGCTCCTTGTTATATATGCTCCTTGGTATATATGCTCCTTGTTATATATGCTCCTTGTTATATATGTGCCTTGTTATATATGCTCCTTGTTATATATGCTCCTTGTTATATATGCTCCTTGGTATATATGCTCCTTGGTATATATGCTCCTTTTTCATGATTATTCATATCGTGCCTAAAGGGAAGGGAACTATCAGTGGAAAGTGCCAAGCCATGTCGCATGTAAAACACTGGGAAGGGATTATGATAAGGATTTGGGATGGGACGGGGGAAAGGAATGGTGCCCAACCATTTGGACGGTCGGGGATTGAACGCCGACATCTATTGGATTTGTTTTCTTTGTTGCTTTAAATTTAAATGTTTAAAACAATCAAACTTATACTTCAACCTTTTTGTTTGTTAGTGGCAGCTGAGGTTAGTATATTCCGAGAGGTCTTCTCCATTCTCGGTGTGTGTACACTGAACAATACTTTAGTCCTTGACAGTGCTCAGGACTCACCCGCTCCTCTGGCTAATTACGTCTCAACTTGGCTGTTTACCCGTATGGTCGAAAATGGTCGTAATTTGAAAATAACAAAAAATTAAAATAAATTTGAGTTTTTTTTCAAAACGGTAAGTGAAGGTCCTATGGTAGGTTAGGAGGGCAGGAAAGTCTCCTAAAGTTTCAAAATGTCATGTAAACTGATAATAGAAAGTTTTCTCTCTTTATCGAGCAAGCCGTAGGACTCAAACAGACAACGGGACAGTACATCACTTTCGTGTGCCGATATAATTTCAAATTACGTCCATTTTTGGACATAGTGCGCAAACGAGCGGAAAAGACGGTATTTTTAAGTGGACGGGTTGGAGGACTAGAGCATACTTGGTGGTCGGTGTATTAGCGTTGTTATGGCCTTAACAACCCTCCAGCTTAATATCCTCTTACCAATCATCAAAATACTGAAAGTTTATATTAAACTTGTAAGGCATCCACGCCAACACATGAAGGTTGGAACGAGGGACACACAAGCATCACGGCTGGTGAAGAATTCCTATCCATCACGCACGTCAAGAATGATTAAGTAATTATCAAAAGAAGGCGTCGAGCCGGAGAGAGGCTGTAGCACCATCTATCAGAAGTAACAATAAGTTGCTGATCATTAAATTTATCCAATAACAACCAGAGATGTCCAGCTGCGGTATCCACCAGCAGTTATCCAACATAACAATATATAAATAAATAAATGTTTATTCAAGTAGAAGTAAATACATTCAAATTGCGTTACAATCAGAATGTTGGATTTCTGGATAGTGCCAGTACATACTATGCCTAAAGCCACTAATACACACAGCGTGTCCCACAAGAACCATCGGGCACCATTTGTGATGAACTACGCAGACAACAGAAGCAGTCCAGTATTATGGAAGGATTATATACTTATGTTCAAGGAAAGTTAGATGTTAACGACCTGGACACTTACTATATGTTACCAGCGTCTTGGATCTTGTTACATACAGTAAAGGTGATTATTTGGCCATTGGAACTCACCTGCTTCCTTAATGACTGTATCAGAGTGGTAGAGAAAAGTCAACTAGTAGTCCTTAATAGCCGAGGATGTACAGTGCCCAAGAGGCAGACCAGAATGGTAAGAAATACCTTCATGTTTACAAATGTTTACACAAATATAGAAATTGGTGTTGTTAAATGTAATCAATCTGTTATGGCTTGTGTGGATGTGGACTCCTTATTCACACATGTCCCACATGAAGATACTTCTAAGTTGATTTTTACTCCTTTTATCTACAAAAGATTAATGCGTAATATTGGTTTAAATAGGAAGCATCTTGGTAAGGTAGTAGATACTGTACCAACAGATTCTGTTTTTGCTCCTGATGTTGAACTGTTTACACAACTAGTCGACCCGTGGAGGTCAGCACTGGGCTCATCTTATGATATTGTTGTATGTAATTTCCCAATAATGTGGATAGATACTTGTAGTGAAGAAGGAAGGAACTATCAGCGGAAAGCGACAAACCATTTCCACTATATAGCACTTGGAAGAGGTTAGGATAAGGATTTATCCTGAGCAGCCCATGATATAGTAATGGTAAAAACCTTGCCCTTTGTTTCCGCCTCCGCCGGGAATCGAACCCGGGCTATTAAGATATAGACACCCCGAGCTGTTCACTCGAATGTGAGCCCCTTTTTTTTTGTGTGTGTGTGTGTGTGTGTGTATTCGCCTAGTTGTGCTTGCGGGGGTTAAGCTGTGCGCTTTCGGCCCACCTCTCATCTGTCAATCAATCAACTGTTACTAACTACTACTAACGATTTTTTTTCAAACACGCACACAAACACACACACCCAAGAAGCAGCCCGTAGCAGCTGTCTAACTCCCAAGTACCTGGTTGATACCTGGTTGATTTTACCAATTTATTGTACCTATTTACTGCTAGGCAACAGGGATATCAGGGTGAAAGAAACTGTCCATTTTTGTTTCCGTCGGCGCTGGGAATCAAACCCCGGACCTCAGGACTACGTATCCAGCGTGCTGGCCACTCAGCCGCCAACGCCCCCAAAACACGTGTTTTGTGTGTGTGTGTGTGTGTGTGTGTGTGTGTGTGTGTGTGTGTGTGTGTGAGTGTGTGTGTGTGTGTGTGTGTGTGTGTGTGTGTGAGTGTGTGTGTGTGTGTGTGTGTGTGTGTGTGTGTGTGTGTGTGTGTGTGTGTGTGTGTGTGTGAGTGTGTGTGTGTGTGTGTGTGTGCACAGGGGGGGAGGTGTCTGTGTATACACATATGTGCTAATCAACATCAATGCTGTCATTAGTAAATGATTTGTGATCAGAAAATACTTTTGCAAGCAATTATTGGTTTATTTAGCGAGGAGTTTCATATAAATTATATATGTAGTGTATATGTAAATGTGTAAATATTTAGTCTTTAACGTGATCACGACGTTAGAGCTGAGTAATAACCCATACTCATGCTATACTCATCCTCAACACTGACTCATCTTTGGGCGAGAGTCGTATAGTTAGTAAACAGTTGGCAACCCCACTCAAGGTCTGGCTATGTCTGTGTAACATGTGATAGGCTTTATCTTCATCCTGGGGTTCTGTGTCACATCACCATCCTGGGGTTCTGTACCCCATCACCATCTTGGGGTTCTGTACCCCATCACCATCCTGGGGTTCTGTACCCCATCATCATCCTGGGGTTCTGTGTCACATCACCATCCTGGGGTTCTGTACCCCATCACCATCCTGGGGTTCTGTGTCCCATCACCATCCTGGGGTTCTGTACCCCATCACCATCCTGGGGTTCTGGGCCCCATCACCATCCTGGGGTTCTGTGTCCCATCACCATCCTGGGGTTCTGTGTCCCATCACCATCCTGGGGTTCTGTGTCCCATCACCATCCTAGGGTTCTGTGCCCCATCACCATCCTGGGGTACTGTGCCCCATCACCATCCTGGGGTTCTGTGTCCCATCACCATCCTGGGGTTCTGTGTCCTATCACCATCCTGGGGTTCTGAGCCCTATCACCATCCTGGGGTTCTGTGTCCCATCACCATCCTGGGGTTCTGTACCCCATCACCATCCTGGGGTTCTGTGTCTCCATCACCATTTTGGGGTTCTGTGCCAGATCACCATCCTGGGGTTCTGTGTCCCATCACCATCCTGGGGTTCTGTGTCACATCACCATCCTGGGGTTCTGTGTCCCATCACCATTCTGGGGTTCTGTGTCCCATCACCATCCTGGGGTTCTGTGTCCCATCACCATCCTGGGGTTCTGTGTCACATCACCATCCTGGGGTTCTGTGTCACATCACCATCCTGGGGTTCTGTGTCTCATTGCCATCCTGGGGTTCTGTGTCACATCACCATCCTGGGGTTCTGTGTCTCATCGCCATCCTGGGGTTCTGTGTCACATCACCATCCTGGGGTTCTGTGGCCCATCACCATCCTGGGGTTCTGTGTCACATCACCATCCTGAGGTTCTGTGTCTCAATCACCATCCTGGGGTTCTGTGTCTCCATCACCATCCTGGGGTTCTGTGTCCCATCACCATCCTGGGGTTCTGTGTCACATCACCATCCTGGGGTTCTGTGTCTCATCGCCATCCTGGGGTTCTGTTTCCCATCACCATCCCGGGGTTCTGTGGCCCATCACCATCCTGGGGTTCTGTGTCACATCACCATCCTGAGGTTCTGTGTCTCAATCACCATCCTGGGGTTCTGTGTCTCCATCACCATCCTGGGGTTCTGTGTGTCACATCACCATCCTGGGGTTCTGTGTCACATCACCATCCTGGGTTTCTGTGTGTCCATCACCATCCTGGGGTTCTGTGTCTCATCGCCATCCTAACGTTCTGTGTGTAATTTTACCTAAGTGTAATTACCTAAGTGTAGTTACAGGATGAGAGCTATGATCGTGGTGTCCCGTCTTCCCAGGACTCTTTGTCATATAACGCTTTGAAACTGCTGACGGTCGTGGCCTCCACCACCTTCTCACTTAACTTGTTCCAACCGTGTACCACTCTATTTGCGAAAGTGAATTTTCTTATATTTCTTCGGCATCTGTGTTTAGCTAGTTTATATCTATGACCTCTTGTTCTTAAAGTACCAGGTCTCAGGAAATCTTCCCTATCGATTTTATCAATTCCTGTTAATATTTTGTATGTAGTGATCATATCACCTCTTTTTCTTCTGTCTTCCAGTTTTGGCATATTTAATTCCTCTAACCTCTCTTCGTAGCTCTTGCCCTTCAGTTCTGGGAGCCACTTAGTAGCATGTCTTTGCACCTTTTCCAGTTTGTTGATGTGCTTGTTAAGATATGGGCACCACACAACCGCTGCATATTCTAGCTTTGGCCTAACAAAAGTCGTGAACAAATTCTTTAGTATATCGCCATCCATGAATTTAAAAGCAGTTCTGAAGTTAGAAAGCGTGGCATAGGCTCCTCGCACAATATTCTTTATGTGGCCCTCAGGTGATAGTTTTCTATCTAGAACCACCCCTAGATCTCTTTCTTTATCAAAATTCTTTAAAGATTTCTCACATAATATATAGGTTGTGTGGGGTCTATGTTCTCCTATTCCACATTCCATAACATGGCATTTATTAACATTAAATTCCATTTGCCAAGTGGTGCTCCATATACTTATTTTGTCCAGGTCATCTTGAAGGGCATGACAATCATCTAAGCTTCTTATCCTTCCTATTATCTTAGCATCATCAGCAAGCATGTTCATATAATTCTGTATACCAACTGGTAGATCATTTATGTAGACAATAAACATCACTGGTGCAAGAACTGAACCCTGTGGTACTCCACTTGTGACTATCTCCAGTCCGATACATTGCCTCTGATCACTGCCCTCATTTTTCTATCAGTCAGAAAATTTTTCATCCATATCAGAAGCTTACCTGTCACCCCTCCAATATTTTCCAGTTTCCAGAACAACCTCTTATGTGGAACTCTGTCGAAAGCCTTTTTTAGGTCCAGATAGATGCAGTCAACCCAACCCTCTCTTTCCTGTAATATCTCTGTTGCTCGATCATAGAAACTGAGTAAATTCGATACACAGGATCTTCCAGATCGAAAACCATACTGTCTGTCTGATATTATATAATTTCTCTCCAGGTGTTCTACCCATTTAGTTTTAATTATTTTTTCCAATATTTTGACTATTACACTTGTCAATGATACCGGTCTATAATTAAGGGGGTCTTCCCTGCTTCCACTTTTGTAGACTGGAACTATGTTAGCCTTTTTCCACACATCAGCTACAACTCCTGTAAACAGGGATGCCTGAAAAATCAGTTGAAGAGGAATGCTGAGCTCAGGTGCACATTCTCTCAGAACCCATGGTGAAACTCCATCTGGACCAACTGCCTTGTTCTTATTTAGCTCCTTGAGCATTTTTTCCACTTCGTCTCTAGACACCTCTATGTGCTCTATGTTGTTCTCTGGAATTCTTATTGTATCTGGTTCCCTGAAGATTTCATTTTGTACAAACACACTTTGGAACTTTTCATTTAATGTTTCACACATTTCCTTTTCATTTTCCGTGAATCTATTTCCCATTTTCAACCTCTGTATATCATCCTTTACCTGCAATTTGTTGTTTATGAATTTATAGAATAGACCTGGTTCTGTATTACATTTGTCTGCAATCCCTTTTTCAAAATTTCTTTCTGCCTCTCTCCTCACTGTCGTGTAGTTGTTTCACGCATCTTTGTATCGCTGGTATGTTTGGGGGTTTGGCCTCTTCCTGTACTGATTCCATTTTTGTGTCTTTTGGTCTCTGGCCCTCTCACAATTTCTGTTGAACCAATCCTGTTTCTTAGTTCTGCTTCTCTGTTTTGGTATAAAAAAAATTTGTGCCTTTATCATATATTTCACAAATCTTGACATACATCTCATTCACTTCCTTGCCTAGCAACAAGTCTGTCCAATTATACCCACTAAAAAAATTTCTAAGGTTGCCATAATGTTCTCTCCTAAAGTCAGGTTTTTCAATTTCATCAACCTTCATATTTTCTTCCAGATTATAATGCATTGCATACTTTATTCCCAAAAAGACATGGTCACTTTTACCCAAGGGAGGAAGGTACTGAATGTCAAATATTTCTTCCTCCTTCCTGGTAAATATCAAATCTAGCATGGAGGGAACGTCCCCTTCCCACATCCTCGTAGCTTGTTTAACATGTTGATACAAGAATGTTTCCAGGATGAGGTCTACAAATTTACAGGTCCAGAAATCTTCTGTTTTAGCTTCATATGCTTCCCAGTTTATGGCTTTCAAGTAGAAGTCGCCGACTATCAACAGTCGTGATCTATCGTCATCCGCTCTCGCTGTGATCTCTCTCATTATTGTTATAAGACCTTCACTTTTACTATCTAGCTCCTCCTTTGACCATGTGCTGCTTGGCGGTGGACTATATGCATTTACGATCATTAGTTTATCATCCTCATGGCAACTCTCTAGTGCTATTATGTCAACTTCTCGTGGATTGGCAGTCATTATTTCGTTCACCTTTAGGTGTTCTTTTACCAGCACAGCAACGCCACCGCCTTTCCTATTTTTTTCTGTCCCGTCTCCAAATTGAGAAGCCCCTTGGGAATATGACCTCATTTAAAATAACATCTTCAAGTTTTGTCTCCGTGAGTGCAACAATGTCTGGTGTCTGCTGCTGTATTACATCACTTAACTCCAGTATCTTCGATCTCACTCCATCTATGTTGGTGTATGTAATCTTCAGGAACTTGTTCTCCCTATTCTTATTCTTCACTCCCACTCTCTCTATTGATTTTGTTGGTTTGCCTTTATGTACCACTTTACTGGTCTGCCTACCCCTATCACTTTGTAGAAAAAAGAATGATTTCTTCTTCATTCCTGCTCTCATTTAAACGTTTTGCCTCGGCGAGGTTCAGTTTCAGCTTCTCTCTATCTTCTTTTGAAAGATTTCGTCTTAACGACCACACTTTCCCATCCTCATCACTTTGTAATTTTCTAGCATTCCTTAGTACTTCTTCCATCTGTTTGGCACCATTTAGGGTGATCCTCAAAGGTCGATCTTTCCCTTTTACATATCTGCCTATTCTCCTGTAGTCGCACACATTCTCTATGGTTGTAAGACCTTCCACGAGGCCAACAATTTTATCTACTACTTTTGCTTCTTCTACAGCTCTTTCTGACCTAGATGTTATCTCCTTTTCTTTGCAGCTAAAAATTATCAGGGACTTACTCCGATCAACTGTGTTTTGCACCAACTTCGGGTTAGATGCCAATTCTTTTCTCACTTCCAGCCTAATGTTTGTTTTATCTTGGTTGCTGCAGTGTTTGACTTCCTTTACTGCTTCTTCTATTTTTTTCCTTCTCCTTGGCCACTTGTGCATAGGTGAGTTGCATATCTTTCTTGCACTGTTCTATTCCCTGTGTAACTTCCTCAATCTGTGCTGACAAAAGCTGTTTCTCCTGTTGAAATTCCTTACCTAACCTATTGTAGTCATTTATGTTTAAATTTACTTTAACTTCTTCCAAAGCTATTTTTAAGAGTTTATTTTCTTCTTCCATGGCTTTGCAATTTGTTTCCAATTGATTCTAATCCTTGCACAAGTCTTTCACTAAACCCTCAAGACATACAACTTTGCTATTTAAATGGCCATTACTCTTTCAATTTACTAACTATTTCTACATGAGAGTTCACTATAGTATCTAATTTTACCAACTTGTTGTATAGACTGGTTATATCAATGCTTTCTTCACTGAATCCAGCAAAATCAAGCTCTGTTTTGTATTTCCTCTTGCCGGCGGCCATCTTGAATGTTCTACTCTGCACTGGAAACACTAGGGCAACTTTTTCTCATCCAATTTTTCACTTCCCTTGGCACATTCCTGTTATCTCACCTATTTTTCAAAAGCACTATACCTTTATCTATACCTTTATGTTATCTGGGACAACACTCACTATCATCATCCTGTACTACAATACTTAGGATTGTTGAAATATGCTGGAGCTCCTCTTGTCTGCCTCTTGGGAAAGAAAGAGTGAGGGCTATACTGCCCTCACCCCCCACCCCAGGATGGTGTCCATCACCATCCTGGGGTTCTATGTGTCCATCACCATCCTGGGGTTCTGTGTGTCCATCACCATCCTGGGGTTCTGTGTGTCCATCACCATCCTGGGGTTCTGTACCCCATCATCATCCTGGGGATCTGTGTCACATTACCATCCTGGGGTTCTGTACCCCATCACCATCCTGGGGTTCTGTGCCCCATCTCCATCCTGGGGTTCTGTGTCTCCAATACCATCCTGGGGTTCTGTGCCTCCATCACCATCCTGGGGTTCTGTGTCCCATCACCATCCTGGGGTTCTGTGCCCCATCTCCATCCTGGGGTTCTGTGTCTCCATGACCATCCTGGGGTTCTGTGTCTTCATCTCCATCCTGGGGTTCTGTGTCCCATCTCCATCCAGGGGTTCTGTGTCCCACCACCATCTTGGGGTTCTGTGCCACATCACCATCCTGGGGTTCTGTGTCACATCACCATCCTGGGGTTCTGTGTCCCATCACCATCCTGGGGTTCTGTGCCCCATCTCCATCCTGGGGGTTCTGTATCTCCATTACCATCCTGGGGTTCTGTGTCTCCATCTCCATCCTAGGGTTCTGAGCCCCATCTCCATCCTGGGGTTCTGTGTCCCATCACCATCCTGGGGTTCTGTGTCCCATCACCATCCTGGGGTTCTGTGTCATATCACCATCCTGGGGTTCTGTGTCATATCACCATCCTGGGGTTCTGTGTCATATCACCATCCTGGGGTTCTGTGTCATATCACCATCCTGGTGTTTTCTGTCCCATCATCATCCTGGGGTTCTGTGTCCCATCACCATCCTGGGGTTCTGTGTCCCATCACCATCCTGGGGTTCTGTGTCCCATCACCATCCTGGTGTTCTGTGTCCCATCACCATCCTGGGGTTCTGTGTCCCATCACCATCCTGGGGATCTGTGCCTTATTTCATGCCCGAAACGCTTTGCGTAATAGTGGCTTTAGGCATTGTATGTACTAGCTATACCTATATGTTAAACAATCCTTGTAAATATTTATTGTATGTATGTACCTTACCTAAATAAAATTGTATTGTATTGTATTGTATTACCATCCTGGGGTTCTGTGTCTCCATCACCATTCTGGGGTTCTGTGTCTCATCACCATCCTGGGGTTCTGTGTCTCATCACAATCCTGGGGTTCTGTGTCCCATCACCATCCTGGGGTTCTGTGTCCCATCACCATCCTGGGGTTCTGTGTCCCATCACCATCCTGGGGTTCTGTGTCACATCACCATCCTGGGGTTCTGTGTCACATCACCATCCTGGGGTTCTGTGTCACATCACCATCCTGGGGTTCTGTACCATCCTGGGGTTCTGTGTCACATCATATCTTGGGGTTCTGTGTCTCCATCACCATCCTGCGGTTCTGTGCCCCATCGCCATCCTGGGGTTCTGTGTGTCCATCACCATCCTGAGGTTCTGTGTCACATCACCATCCTGGGGTTCTGTGCCCCATCACCATCCTGGGGTTCTGTGTCCCATCACCATCATATGGTTATGTGTCACATCACCATCCTGGGGTTCTGTGTCAAATCACCATCCTGGGGTTCTGTTTCTCATCACCATCCTGGGGTTCTGCGTCCCATCACCATCCTGGGGTTCGGTGTCCCATCACCATCCTGGGGTTCTGTGTCCTATTACCATCCTGGGGTTCTGTGTCTTCATCACTATCCTGGGGTTCTGTGTCTCATCACCATCCTGGGGTTCTGTGTCTCATCACCATCCTGGGGTTCTGTGTCTCCATCACCATCCTGGGGTTCTGTGTCCCATCACCATCCTGGGGTTATGTGTCTCCATCACCATTCTGGGGTTCTGTGTCCCATCACCATCCTGGGGTTCTGTGTCTCATCACAATCCTGGGGTTCTGTGTCCCATCACCATCCTGGGGTTCTGTGTCCCATCACCATTCTGGGGTTCTGTGTCATATCACCATCCTGGGGTTCTGTGTCACATCACCATCCTGGGGTTCTGTGTCACATCATCCTGGGGTTCTGTGTCACATCACCATCCTGGGGTTCTGTGTCACATCACCATCCTGGGGTTCTGTGTCACATCACCATCCTGGAGTTCTGTGTCACATCACCATCCTGGGGTTCTGTGTCACATCACCATCCTGGGGTTCTGTGTCCCATCACCATCCTGGTGTTTTCTGTCCCATCACCATCCTGGGGTTCTGTGTCCCATCACCATCCTGGGGTTCTGTGTCACATCAGCATCCTGGGGTTCTGTGTCCCATCACCATCCTGGGGTTCTGTGTCATATCACCATCCTGGGGTTCTGTGTCATATCACCATCCTGGGGTTCTGTGTCACATCATCCTGGGGTTCTGTGTCACATCACCATCCTGGGGTTCTGGGTCACATCACCATCCTGGGGTTCTGTGTCACATCACCATCCTGGGGTTCTGTGTCACATCACCATCTTGGGGTTCTGTGTCACATCATCCTGGGGTTCTGAGTCACATCACCATCCTAGGGTTCTGTGTCACATCACCATCCTGGGGTTCTGTGTCACATCACCATCCTGGGGTTCTGTGTCACATCACCATCCTGGGGTTCTGTACCATCCTGGGGTTCTGTATCACATCATATCTTGGGAGTCTGTGTCTCCATCACCATCATGGGGTTCTGTGTCTCCATCACCATCCTAGGGTTCTGTGTGTCCATCACCATCCTGGGGTTCTGTGTCACATCACAATCCTGGGGTTCTGTGTCCCATCACCATCCTGGTGTTTTCTGTCCCATCACCATCCTGGGGTTCTGTGTCCCATCACCATCCTGGGGTTCTGTGTCCCATCACCATCCTGGGGTTCTGTGTCCCATCACCATCCTGGGGTTTTGTGTCCCATCACCATCCTGGGGTTCTGTGTCCCATCACCATCCTGGGGATCTGTGCCCTATTACCATCCTGGGGTTCTGTGTCTCCATCACCATTCTGGGGTTCTGTGTCTCATAACCATCCTGGGCTTCTGTGTCTCATCACAATCCTGGGGTTCTGTGTCCCATCACCATCCTGGGGTTCTGTGTCCCATCACCATCCTGGGGTTCTGTGTCCCATCACCATCCTGGGGTTCTGTGTCACATCACCATCCTGGGGTTCTGTGTCACATCACCATCCTGGGGTTCTGTGTCACATCACCATCCTGGGGTTCTGTGTCACATCACCATCCTGGGGTTCTGTACCATCCTGGGGTTCTCTACCATCCTGGGGTTCTGTGTCACATCATATCTTGGGGTTCTGTGTCTCCATCACCATCCTGCGGTTCTGTGCCCCATCACCATCCAGGGGTTCTGTGTGTCCATCACCATCCTGAGGTTCTGTGTCACATCACCATCCTGGGGTTCTGTGCCCCATCACCATCCTGGGGTTCTGTGTCCCATCACCATCCTGGGGTTATGTGTCACATCACCATCCTGGGGTTCTGTGTCACATCACCATCCTGGGGTTCTGTTTCTCATCACCATCCTGGGGTTCTGCGTCCCATCACCATCCTGGGGTTCTGTGTCCCATCACCATCCTGGGGTTCTGTGTCCTATTACCATCCTGGGGTTCTGTGTCTTCATCACCATCCTGGGGTTCTGTGTCTCATCACCATCCTGGGGTTCTGTGTCTCATCACTATCCTGGGGTTCTGTGTCTCCATCACCATCCTGGGGTTCTGTGTCCCATCACCATCCTGGGGTTATGTGTCTCCATCACCATTCTGGGGTTCTGTGTCCCATCACCATCTTGGGGTTCTGTGTCTCATCACCATCCTGGGGTTCTGTGTCCCATCACCATCCTGGGGTTCTGTGTCCCATCACCATCCTGGGGTTCTGTGTCACATCACCATCCTGGGGTTCTGTGTCACATCATCCTGGGGTTCTGTGTCACATCACCATCCTGGGGTTCTGTGTCACATCACCATCCTGGGGTTCTGTGTCACATCACCATCCTGGGGTTCTGTGTCACATCACCATCCTGGGGTTCTGTGTCACATCACCATCCTGGGGTTCTGTACCATCCTGGGGTTCTGTGTCACATCATATCTTGGGGTTCTGTGTCTCCATCACCATCCTGGGGTTCTGTGTCTCCATCACCATCCTAGGGTTCTGTGTGTCCATCACCATCCTGGGGTTCTGTGTCACATCACCATCCTGGGGTTCTGTGTCCCATCACCATCCTGGTGTTTTCTGTCCCATCACCATCCTGGAGTTCTGTGTCCCATCACCATCCTGGGGTTCTGTGTCAGATAACCATCCTGGGGTTCTGTGTCCCATCACCATCCTGGGGTTCTGTGTCACATCACCATCTTGGGGTTCTGTGTCACATCACCATCCTGGGGTTCTGTACCATCCTGGGGTTCTGTGTCCCATCACCATCCTGGGGTTCTGTGTCACATCACCATCTTGGGGTTCTGTGTCACATCATCCTGGGGTTCTGAGTCACATCACCATCCTGGGGTTCTGTGTCACATCACCATCCTGGGGTTCTGTGTCACATCACCATCCTGGGGTTCTGTGTCACATCACCATCCTGGGGTTCTGTACCATCCTGGGGTTCTGTGTCACATCACCATCCTGGGGTTCTGTACCATCCTGGGGTTCTGAGTCACATCATATCTTGGGGTTCTGTGTCTCCATCACCATCCTGGGGTTCTGTGTCTCCATCACCATCCTAGGGTTCTGTGTGTCCATCACCATCCTGGGGTTCTGTGTCACATCACCATCCTGGGGTTCTGTGTCCCATCACCATCCTGGTGTTTTCTGTCCCATCATCATCCTGGGGTTCTGTGTCCCATCACCATCCTGGGGTTCTGTGTCCCATCACCATCCTGGGGTTCTGTGTCCCATCACCATCCAGGTGTTTTCTGTCCCATCATCATCCTGGGGTTCTGTGTCCCATCACCATCCTGGGGTTCTGTGTCCCATCACCATCCTGGTGTTCTGTGTCCCATCACCATCCTGGGGTTCTGTGTCCCATCACCATCCTGGGGATCTGTGCCTTATTTCATGCCCGAAACGCTTTGCGTAATAGTGGCTTTAGGCATTGTATGTACTAGCTATACCTATATGTTAAACAATCCTTGTAAATATTTATTGTATGTATGTACCTTACCTAAATAAAATTGTATTGTATTGTATTGTATTACCATCCTGGGGTTCTGTGTCTCCATCACCATTCTGGGGTTCTGTGTCTCATCACCATCCTGGGGTTCTGTGTCTCATCACAATCCTGGGGTTCTGTGTCCCATCACCATCCTAGGGTTCTGTGTCCCATCACCATCCTGGGGTTCTGTGTCCCATCACCATCCTGGGGTTCTGTGTCACATCACCATCCTGGGGTTCTGTGTCACATCACCATCCTGGGGTTCTGTGTCCCATCACCATCCTGGGGTTCTGTACCATCCTGGGGTTCTGTGTCACATCATATCTTGGGGTTCTGTGTCTCCATCACCATCCTGTGGTTCTGTGCCCCATCACCATCCTGGGGTTCTGTGTGTCCATCACCATCCTGAGGTTCTGTGTCACATCACCATCCTGGGGTTCTGTGCCCCATCACCATCCTGGGGTTCTGTGCCCTATCACCATCCTGGGGTTCTGTGTGTCCATCACCATCCTGAGGTTCTGTGTCACATCACCATCCTGGGGTTCTGTGCCCCATCACCATCCTGGGGTTCTGTGTCCCATCACCATCCTGGGGTTATGTGTCACATCACCATACTGGGGTTCTGTGTCACATCACCATCCTGGGGTTCTGTTTCTCATCACCATCCTGGGGTTCTGCGTCCCATCACCATCCTGGGGTTCTGTGTCCTATTACCATCCTGGGGTTCTGTGTCTTCATCACTATCCTGGGGTTCTGTGTCTCATCACCATCCTGGGGTTCTGTGTCTCATCACCATCCTGGGGTTCTGTGTCTCCATCACCATCCTGGGGTTCTGTGTCCCATCACCATCCTGGGGTTATGTGTCTCCATCACCATTCTGGGGTTCTGTGTCCCATCACCATCCTGGGGTTCTGTGTCTCATCACAATCCTGGGGTTCTGTGTCCCATCACCATCCTGGGGTTCTGTGTCCCATAACTATCCTGGGGTTCTGTGTCATATCACCATCCTGGGGTTCTGTGTCATATCACCATCCTGGGGTTCTGTGTCACATCATCCTGGGGTTCTGTGTCACATCACCATCCTGGGGTTCTGTGTCACATCACCATCCTGGGGTTCTGTGTCACATCACCATCCTGGGGTTCTGTGTCCCATCACCATCCTGGTGTTTTCTGTCCCATCACCATCCTGGGGTTCTGTGTCCCATCACCATCCTGGGGTTCTGTGTCACATCACCATCTTGGGGTTCTGTGTCCCATCACCATCCTGGGGTTCTGTGTCATATCACCATCCTAGGGTTCTGTGTCATATCACCATCCTGGGGTTCTGTGTCACATCATCCTGGGGTTCTGTGTCACATCACCATCCTGGGGTTCTGTGTCACATCACCATCCTGGGGTTCTGTGTCACATCACCATCCTGGGGTTCTGTGTCACATCACCATCTTGGGGTTCTGTGTCACATCATCCTGGGGTTCTGAGTCACATCACCATCCTGGGGTTCTGTGTCACATCACCATCCTGGGGTTCTGTGTCACATCACCATCCTGGGGTTCTGTGTCACATCACCATCCTGGGGTTCTGTACCATCCTGGGGTTCTGTGTCACATCATATCTTGGGGTTCTGTGTCTCCATCACCATCCTGGGGTTCTGTGTCTCCATCACCATCCTAGGGTTCTGTGTGTCCATCACCATCCTGGGGTTCTGTGTCACATCACAATCCTGGGGTTCTGTGTCCCATCACCATCCTGGTGTTTTCTGTCCCATCACCATCCTGGGGTTCTGTGTCCCATCACCATCCTGGGGTTCTGTGTCCCATCACCATCCTGGGGTTCTGTGTCCCATCACCATCCTGGGGTTCTGTGTCCCATCACCATCCTGGGGTTCTGTGTCCCATCACCATCCTGGGGTTCTGTGTCCCAACACCATCCTGGGGATCTGTGCCCTATTACCATCCTGGGGTTCTGTGTCTCCATCACCATTCTGGGGTTCTGTGTCTCATCACCATCCTGGGGTTCTGTGTCTCATCACAATCCTGGGGTTCTGTGTCCCATCACCATCCTGGGGTTCTGTGTCCCATCACCATCCTGGGGTTCTGTGTCCCATCACCATCCTGGGGTTCTGTGTCACATCACCATCCTGGGGTTCTGTGTCACATCACCATCCTGGGGTTCTGTGTCACATCACCATCCTGGGGTTCTGTACCATCCTGTGGTTCTGTGTCACATCATATCTTGGGGTTCTGTGTCTCCATCACCATCCTGCGGTTCTGTGCCCCATCACCGTCCTGAGGTTCTGTGTGTCCATCACCATCCTGAGGTTCTGTGTCACATCACCATCCTGGGGTTCTGTGCCCCATCACCATCCTGGGGTTCTGTGTCCCATCACCATCCTGGGGTTATGTGTCACATCACCATCCTGGGGTTCTGTGTCACATCACCATCCTGGGGTTCTGTTTCTCATCACCATCCTGGGGTTCTGCGTCCCATCACCATCCTGGGGTTCTGTGTCCCATCATCATCCTGGGGTTCTGTGTACTATTACCATCCTGGGGTTCTGTGTCTTCATCACCATCCTGGGGTTCTGTGTCTCATCACCATCCTGGGGTTCTGTGTCTCATCACCATCCTGGGGTTCTGTGTCTCCATTACCATCCTGGGGTTCTGTGTCCCATCACCATCCTGGAGTTCTGTGTCCCATCACCATCCTGGGGTTCTGTGTGTCCATCACCATCCTGAGGTTCTGTGTCACATCACCATCCTGGGGTTCTGTGCCCCATCACCATCCAGGGGTTCTGTGTCCCATCACCATCCTGGGGTTATGTGTCACATCACCATCCTGGGGTTCTGTGTCACATCACTATCCTGGGGTTCTGTTTCTCATCACCATCCTGGGGTTCTGCGTCCCATCACCATCCTGGGGTTCTGTGTCCCATCACCATCCTGGGGTTCTGTGTCCTATTACCTTCCTGGGGTTCGGTGTCTTCATCACCATCCTGGGGTTCTGTGTCTCATCACCATCCTGGGGTTCTGCGTCTCATCACCATCCTGGGGTTCTGTGTCTCCATCACCATCCTGGGGTTCTGTGTCCCTACACCATCCTGGGGTTATGTGTCTCCATCACCATTCTGGGGTTCTGTGTCCCATCACCATCCTGGGGTTCTGTGTCCCATCACCATCCTGGGGTTCTGTGTCCTATTACCATCCTGGGGTTCTGTGTCTCCATCACCATCCTGGGGTTCTGTGTCTCATCACCATCCTGGGGTTCTGTGTCTCATCGCCATCCTGGGGTTCTGTGTCTCCGTCACCATTCTGGGGTTCTGTGTCCCATCACCATCCTGGGGTTCTGTGTCCCATCACCATCCTAGGGTTCTGTGTCACATCACCATCCTGGGGTTCTGTGTCACATCACCATCCTGGGGTTCTGTGTCACATCACCATCCTGGGGTTCTGTACCATCCTGGGGTTCTGTGTCACATCATATCTTGGGGTTTTGTGTCTCCATCACCATCCTGCGGTTCTGTGTCCCATCACCATCCTGGGGTTCTGTGTGTCCATCACCATCCTGAGGTTGTGTGTCACATCACCATCCTGGGGTTCTGTGCCCTTCGCCATCCTGGGGTTTTGTGTCCCATCACCATCCTGGGGTTATGTGTCACATCACCATCCTGGGGTTCTGTGTCACATCACCATCCTGGGGTTCTGTTTTTCATCACCATCCTGAGGTTCTGCGTCCCATCACCATCCTGGGGTTCTGTGTCCCATCACCATCCTGGGGTTCTGTGTCCTATTACCATCCTGGGGTTCTGTGTCTTCATCACCATCCTGCGGTTCTGTGTCTCATCACCATCCTGGGGTTCTGTCTCATCACCATCCTGGGGTTCTGTGTCTCCATCACCATCCTGGGGTTCTGTGTCCCATCACCATCCTGGGGTTATGTGTCTCCATCACCATTCTGGGGTTCTGTGTCCCATCACCATCCTGGGGTTCTGTGTCCCATCACCATCCTGGGGTTATGTGTCACATCACCACCCTGGGGTTCTGTGTCACATCACCATCCTGGGGTTCTGTTTCCCATCACCATCCTGGAGTTCTGTGTCCCATCACCATCCTGGGGTTCTGTGTCCCATCACCATCCTGGGGTTCTGTGTCCTATTACCATCCTGGGGTTCTGTGTCTCCATCACCATTCTGGGGTTCTGTGTCTCATCACCATCCTGGGGTTCTGTGTCTCATCGCCATCCTGGGGTTCTGTGTCTCCATCACTATTCTGGGGTTCTGTGTCCCATCACCATCCTGGGGTTCTGTGTCACATCACCATCCTGGGGTTCTGTGTCACATCACCATCCTGGGGTTCTGTGTCACGTCACCATCCTGGGGTTCTGTACCATCCTGGGGTTCTGTGTCACATCATATCTTGGGGTTCTGTGTCTCCATCACCATCCTGGGGTTCTGTGTCTCCATCGCCATCCTAGGGTTCTGTGTGTCCATCACCATCCTGGGGTTCTGTGTCCCATCACCATCCTGGGGTTCTGTGTCCCATCACCATCCTGGGGTTATGTGTCACATCACCATCCTGGGGTTCTGTGTCACATCACCATCCTGGGGTTCTGTTTCCCATCACCGTCCTGGGGTTCTGTGTCCCATCACCATCCTGAGGTTCTGTGTCCCATCACCATCCTGGGGTTCTGTGTCCTATTACCATCCTGGGGTTCTGTGTCTCCATCACCATCCTGGGGTTCTGTGTCTCATCACCATCCTGGGGTTCTGTGTCTCATCGCCATCCTGGGGTTCTGTGTCTCCGTCACCATTCTGGGGTTCTGTGTCCCATCACCATCCTGGGGTTCTGTGTCCCATCACCATCCTAGGGTTCTGTGTCACATCACCATCCTGGGGTTCTGTGTCACATCACCATCCTGGGGTTCTGTGTCACATCACCATCCTGGGGTTCTGTGTCCCATCACCATCCTGGTGTTTTCTGTCCCATCACCATCCTGGGGTTCTGTGTCCCATCACCATCCTTGGTGTTTTCTGTCCCATCACCATCCTGGGGTTCTGTGTCCCATCACCATCCTGGGGACCTGTGTCACATCACCATCCTGGGGTTCTGTGTCACATCACCATCCTGGGGTTCTGTGTCACATCACCATCTTGGGGTTCTGTGTCACATCATCCTGGGGTTCTGAGTCACATCACCATCCTGGGGTTCTGTGTCACATCACCATCCTGGGGTTCTGTGTCACATCACCATCCTGGGGTTCTGTGTCACATCACCATCCTGGGGTTCTGTACCATCCTGGGGTTCTGTGTCACATCATATATTGGGGTTCTGTGTCTCCATCACCATCCTGGGGTTCTGTGTCTCCATCACCATCCTAGGGTTCTGTGTGTCCATCACCATCCTGGGGTTCTGTGTCACATCACAATCCTGGGGTTCTGTGTCCCATCACCATCCTGGTGTTTTCTGTCCCATCACCATCCTGGGGTTCTGTGTCCCATCACCATCCTGGGGTTCTGTGTCCCATCACCATCCTGGGGTTCTGTGTCCCATCACCATCCTGGGGTTCTGTGTCCCATCACCATCCTGGGGTTCTGTGTCCCATCACCATCCTGGGGTTCTGTGTCCCATCACCATCCTGGGGATCTGTGCCCTATTACCATCCTGGGGTTCTGTGTCTCCATCACCATTCTGGGGTTCTGTCTCATCACAATCCTGGGGTTCTCTGTCCCATCACCATCCTGGGGTTCTGTGTCCCATCACCATCCTGGGGTTCTGTATCCCATCACCATCCTGGGGTTCTGTGTCACATCACCATCCTGGGGTTCTGTGTCACATCACCATCCTGGGGTTCTGTGTCACATCACCATCCTGGGGTTCTGTACCATCCTGGGGTTCTGTGTCACATCATATCTTGGGGTTCTGTGTCTCCATCACCATCCTGCGGTTCTGTGCCCCATCACCATCCTGGGGTTCTGTGTGTCCATCACCATCCTGAGGTTCTGTGTCACATCACCATCCTGGGGTTCTGTGCCCCATCACCATCCGGGGGTTCTGTGTCCCATCACCATCCTGGGGTTATGTGTCACATCACCATCCTGGGGTTCTGTGTCACATCACCATCCTGGGGTTCTGTTTCTCATCACCATCCTGGGGTTCTGCGTCCCATCACCATCCTGGGGTTCTGTGTCCCATCACCATCCTGGGGTTCTGTGTACTATTACCATCCTGGGGTTCTGTGTCTTCATCACCATCCTGGGGTTCTGTGTCTCATCACCATCCTGGGGTTCTGTGTCTCATCACCATCCTGGGGTTCTGTGTCTCCGTTACCATCCTGGGGTTCTGTGTCCCATCACCATCCTGGGGTTCTGTGTCCCATCACCATCCTGGGGTTCTGTGTCCTATTACCATCCTGGGGTTCTGTGTCTCCATCACCATCCTGGGGTTCTGTGTCTCATCACCATCCTGGGGTTCTGTGTCTCATCGCCATCCTGGGGTTCTGTGTCTCCGTCACCATTCTGGGGTTCTGTGTCCCATCACCATCCTGGGGTTCTGTGTCCCATCACCATCCTAGGGTTCTGTGTCACATCACCATCCTGGGGTTCTGTGTCACATCACCATCCTGGGGTTCTGTGTCACATCACCATCCTGGGGTTCTGTACCATCCTGGGGTTCTGTGTCACATCATATCTTGGGGTTTTGTGTCTCCATCACCATCCTGCGGTTCTGTGTCCCATCACCATCCTGGGGTTCTGTGTGTCCATCACCATCCTGAGGTTGTGTGTCACATCACCATCCTGGGGTTCTGTGCCCCATCGCCATCCTGGGGTTTTGTGTCCCATCACCATCCTGGGGTTATGTGTCACATCACCATCCTGGGGTTCTGTGTCACATCACCATCCTGGGGTTCTGTTTTTCATCACCATCCTGAGGTTCTGCGTCCCATCACCATCCTGGGGTTCTGTGTCCCATCACCATCCTGGGGTTCTGTGTCCTATTACCATCCTGGGGTTCTGTGTCTTCATCACCATCCTGCGGTTCTGTGTCTCATCACCATCCTGGGGTTCTGTGTCTCATCACCATCCTGGGGTTCTGTGTCTCCATCACCATCCTGGGGTTCTGTGTCCCATCACCATCCTGGGGTTATGTGTCTCCATCACCATTCTGGGGTTCTGTGTCCCATCACCATCCTGGGGTTCTGTGTCCCATCACCATCCTGGGGTTATGTGTCACATCACCACCCTGGGGTTCTGTGTCACATCACCATCCTGGGGTTCTGTTTCCCATCACCATCCTGGAGTTCTGTGTCCCATCACCATCTTGGGGTTCTGTGTCCCATCACCATCCTGGGGTTCTGTGTCCTATTACCATCCTGGGGTTCTGTGTCTCCATCACCATTCTGGGGTTCTGTGTCTCATCACCATCCTGGGGTTCTGTGTCTCATCGCCATCCTGGGGTTCTGTGTCTCCATCACTATTCTGGGGTTCTGTGTCCCATCACCATCCTGGGGTTCTGTGTCACATCACCATCCTGGGGTTCTGTGTCACATCACCATCCTGGGGTTCTGTGTCACATCACCATCCTGGGGTTCTGTACCATCCTGGGGTTCTGTGTCACATCATATCTTGGGGTTCTGTGTCTCCATCACCATCCTAGGGTTCTGTGTCTCCATCGCCATCCTAGGGTTCTGTGTGTCCATCACCATCCTGGGGTTCTGTGTCCCATCACCATCCTGGGGTTCTGTGTCCCATCACCATCCTGGGGTTATGTGTCACATCACCATCCTGGGGTTCTGTGTCACATCACCATCCTGGGGTTCTGTTTCCCATCACCGTCCTGGGGTTCTGTGTCCCATCACCATCCTGGGGTTCTGTGTCCCATCACCATCCTGGGGTTCTGTGTCCTATTACCATCCTGGGGTTCTGTGTCTCCATCACCATCCTGGGGTTCTGTGTCTCATCACCATCCTGGGGTTCTGTGTCTCATCGCCATCCTGGGGTTCTGTGTCTCCGTCACCATTCTGGGGTTCTGTGTCCCATCACCATCCTGGGGTTCTGTGTCCCATCACCATCCTAGGGTTCTGTGTCACATCACCATCCTGGGGTTCTGTGTCACATCACCATCCTGGGGTTCTGTGTCACATCACCATCCTGGGGTTCTGTGTCCCATCACCATCCTGGTGTTTTCTGTCCCATCACCATCCTGGGGTTCTGTGTCCCATCACCATCCTTGGTGTTTTCTGTCCCATCACCATCCTGGGGTTCTGTGTCCCATCACCATCCTGGGGACCTGTGTCACATCACCATCCTGGGGTTCTGTGTCACATCACCATCCTGGGGTTCTGTGTCACATCACCATCTTGGGGTTCTGTGTCACATCATCCTGGGGTTCTGAGTCACATCACCATCCTGGGGTTCTGTGTCACATCACCATCCTGGGGTTCTGTGTCTCCATCACCATCCTAGGGTTCTGTGTGTCCATCACCATCCTGGGGTTCTGTGTCACATCACAATCCTGGGGTTCTGTGTCCCATCACCATCCTGGTGTTTTCTGTCCCATCACCATCCTGGGGTTCTGTGTCCCATCACCATCCTGGGGTTCTGTGTCCCATCACCATCCTGGGGTTCTGTGTCCCATCACCATCCTGGGGTTCTGTGTCCCATCACCATCCTGGGGTTCTGTGTCCCATCACCATCCTGGGGTTCTGTGTCCCATCACCATCCTGGGGATCTGTGCCCTATTACCATCCTGGGGTTCTGTGTCTCCATCACCATTCTGGGGTTCTGTCTCATCACAATCCTGGGGTTCTCTGTCCCATCACCATCCTGGGGTTCTGTGTCCCATCACCATCCTGGGGTTCTGTATCCCATCACCATCCTGGGGTTCTGTGTCACATCACCATCCTGGGGTTCTGTGTCACATCACCATCCTGGGGTTCTGTGTCACATCACCATCCTGGGGTTCTGTACCATCCTGGGGTTCTGTGTCACATCATATCTTGGGGTTCTGTGTCTCCATCACCATCCTGCGGTTCTGTGCCCCATCACCATCCTGGGGTTCTGTGTGTCCATCACCATCCTGAGGTTCTGTGTCACATCACCATCCTGGGGTTCTGTGCCCCATCACCATCCGGGGGTTCTGTGTCCCATCACCATCCTGGGGTTATGTGTCACATCACCATCCTGGGGTTCTGTGTCACATCACCATCCTGGGGTTCTGTTTCTCATCACCATCCTGGGGTTCTGCGTCCCATCACCATCCTGGGGTTCTGTGTCCCATCACCATCCTGGGGTTCTGTGTACTATTACCATCCTGGGGTTCTGTGTCTTCATCACCATCCTGGGGTTCTGTGTCTCATCACCATCCTGGGGTTCTGTGTCTCATCACCATCCTGGGGTTCTGTGTCTCCGTTACCATCCTGGGGTTCTGTATCCCATCACCATCCTGGGGTTATGTGTCCTATTACCATCCTGGGGTTCTGTGTCTTCATCACCATCCTGCGGTTCTGTGTCTCATCACCATCCTGGGGTTCTGTGTCTCATCACCATCCTGGGGTTCTGTGTCTCCATCACCATCCTGGGGTTCTGTGTCCCATCACCATCCTGGGGTTATGTGTCTCCATCACCATTCTGGGGTTCTGTGTCCCATCACCATCCTGGGGTTCTGTGTCCCATCACCATCCTGGGGTTATGTGTCACATCACCACCCTGGGGTTCTGTGTCACATCACAATCCTGGGGTTCTGTTTCCCATCACCATCCTGGAGTTCTGTGTCCCATCACCATCCTGGGGTTCTGTGTCCCATCACCATCTTGGGGTTCTGTGTCCTATTACCATCCTGGGGTTCTGTGTCTCCATCACCATTCTGGGGTTCTGTGTCTCATCACCATCCTGGGGTTCTGTGTCTCATCGCCATCCTGGGGTTCTGTGTCTCCATCACTATTCTGGGGTTCTGTGTCCCATCACCATCCTGGGGTTCTGTGTCACATCACCATCCTGGGGTTCTGTGTCACATCACCATCCTGGGGTTCTGTGTCACATCACCATCCTGGGGTTCTGTACCATCCTGGGGTTCTGTGTCACATCATATCTTGGGGTTCTGTGTCTCCATCACCATCCTGGGGTTCTGTGTCTCCATCGCCATCCTAGGGTTCTGTGTGTCCATCACCATCCTGGGGTTCTGTGTCCCATCACCATCCTGGGGTTCTGTGTCCCATCACCATCCTGGGGTTATGTGTCACATCACCATCCTGGGGTTCTGTGTCACATCACCATCCTGGGGTTCTGTTTCCCATCACCGTCCTGGGGTTCTGTGTCCCATCACCATCCTGGGGTTCTGTGTCCCATCACCATCCTGGGGTTCTGTGTCCTATTACCATCCTGGGGTTCTGTGTCTCCATCACCATCCTGGGGTTCTGTGTCTCATCACCATCCTGGGGTTCTGTGTCTCATCGCCATCCTGGGGTTCTGTGTCTCCATCACCATTCTGGGGTTCTGTGTCCCATCACCATCCTGGGGTTCTGTGTCCCATCACCATCCTGGGGTTCTGTGTCCCATCACCATCCTGGGGTTCTGTGTCCCATCACCATCCTGGTGTTTTCTGTCCCATCATCATCCTGGGGTTCTGTGTCCCATCACCATCCTGGGGTTCTGTGTCCCATCACCATCCTGGTGTTCTGTGTCCCATCACCATCCTGGGGTTCTGTGTCTCCATCACCATCCTGGGGTTCTGTGTCTCATCACCATCCTGGGGTTCTGTGTCTCATCGCCATCCTGGGGTTCTGTGTCTCCATCACCATTCTGGGGTTCTGTGTCCCATCACCATCCTGGGGTTCTGTGTCTCATCACAATCCTGGGGTTCTGTGTCCCATCACCATCCTGGGGTTCTGTGTCTCATCGCCATCCTGGGGTTCTGTGTCTCCATCACCATTCTGGGGTTCTGTGTCCCATCACCATCCTGGGGTTCTGTGTCCCATCACCATCCTGGGGTTCTGTGTCCCATCACCATCCTGGGGTTCTGTGTCACATCACCATCCTGGGGTTCTGTGTCACATCACCATCCTGGGGATCTGTGTCCCATCACCATCCTGGGGTTCTGTACCATCCTGGGGTTCTGTGTCACATCATATCTTGGGGTTCTGTGTCTCCATCACCATCCTGTGGTTCTGTGCCCCATCACCATCCTGGGGTTCTGTGTGTCCATCACCATCCTGAGGTTCTGTGTCACATCACCATCCTGGGGTTCTGTGCCCCATCACCATCCTGGGGTTCTGTGTCCCATCACCATCCTGGGGTTATGTGTCACATCACCATCCTGGGGTTCTGTGTCACATCACCATCCTGGGGTTCTGTTTCTCATCACCATCCTGGGGTTCTGCGTCCCATCACCATCCTGGGGTTCTGTGTGCTATTACCATCCTGGGGTTCTGTGTCTTCATCACTATCCTGGGGTTCTGTGTCTCATCACCATCCTGGGGTTCTGTGTCTCATCACCATCCTGGGGTTCTGTGTCTCCATCACCATCCTGGGGTTCTGTGTCCCATCACCATCCTGGGGTTATGTGTCTCCATCACCATTCTGGGGTTCTGTGTCCCATCACCATCCTGGGGTTCTGTGTCTCATCACAATCCTGGGGTTCTGTGTCCCATCACCATCCTGGGGTTCTGTGTCCCATCACTATCCTGGGGTTCTGTGTCATATCACCATCCTGGGGTTCTGTGTCATATCACCATCCTGGGGTTCTGTGTCACATCATCCTGGGGTTCTGTGTCACATCACCATCCTGGGGTTCTGTGTCACATCACCATCCTGGGGTTCTGTGTCACATCACCATCCTGGGGTTCTGTGTCCCATCACCATCCTGGTGTTTTCTGTCCCATCACCATCCTGGGGTTCTGTGTCCCATCACCATCCTGGGGTTCTGTGTCACATCACCATCTTGGGGTTCTGTGTCCCATCACCATCCTGGGGTTCTGTGTCATATCACCATCCTGGGGTTCTGTGTCATATCACCATCTTGGGGTTCTGTGTCACATCATCCTGGGGTTCTGTGTCACATCACCATCCTGGGGTTCTGTGTCACATCACCATCCTGGGGTTCTGTGTCACATCACCATCCTGGGGTTCTGTGTCACATCACCATCTTGGGGTTCTGTGTCACATCATCCTGGGGTTCTGAGTCACATCACCATCCTGGGGTTCTGTGTCACATCACCATCCTGGGGTTCTGTGTCACATCACCATCCTGGGGTTCTGTGTCACATCACCATCCTGGGGTTCTGTACCATCCTGGGGTTCTGTGTCACATCATATCTTGGGGTTCTGTGTCTCCATCACCATCCTGGGGTTCTGTGTCTCCATCACCATCCTAGGGTTCTGTGTGTCCATCACCATCCTGGGGTTCTGTGTCACATCACAATCCTGGGGTTCTGTGTCCCATCACCATCCTGGTGTTTTCTGTCCCATCACCATCCTGGGGTTCTGTGTCCCATCACCATCCTGGGGTTCTGTGTCCCATCACCATCCTGGGGTTCTGTGTCCCATCACCATCCTGGGGTTCTGTGTCCCATCACCATCCTGGGGTTCTGTGTCCCATCACCATCCTGGGGTTCTGTGTCCCAACACCATCCTGGGGATCTGTGCCCTATTACCATCCTGGGGTTCTGTGTCTCCATCACCATTCTGGGGTTCTGTGTCTCATCACCATCCTGGGGTTCTGTGTCTCATCACAATCCTGGGGTTCTGTGTCCCATCACCATCCTGGGGTTCTGTGTCCCATCACCATCCTGGGGTTCTGTGTCCCATCACCATCCTGGGGTTCTGTGTCACATCACCATCCTGGGGTTCTGTGTCACATCACCATCCTGGGGTTCTGTGTCACATCACCATCCTGGGGTTCTGTACCATCCTGTGGTTCTGTGTCACATCATATCTTGGGGTTCTGTGTCTCCATCACCATCCTGCGGTTCTGTGCCCCATCACCGTCCTGAGGTTCTGTGTGTCCATCACCATCCTGAGGTTCTGTGTCACATCACCATCCTGGGGTTCTGTGCCCCATCACCATCCTGGGGTTCTGTGTCCCATCACCATCCTGGGGTTATGTGTCACATCACCATCCTGGGGTTCTGTGTCACATCACCATCCTGGGGTTCTGTTTCTCATCACCATCCTGGGGTTCTGCGTCCCATCACCATCCTGGGGTTCTGTGTCCCATCATCATCCTGGGGTTCTGTGTACTATTACCATCCTGGGGTTCTGTGTCTTCATCACCATCCTGGGGTTCTGTGTCTCATCACCATCCTGGGGTTCTGTGTCTCATCACCATCCTGGGGTTCTGTGTCTCCATTACCATCCTGGGGTTCTGTGTCCCATCACCATCCTGGGGTTCTGTGTCCCATCACCATCCTGGGGTTCTGTGTGTCCATCACCATCCTGAGGTTCTGTGTCACATCACCATCCTGGGGTTCTGTGCCCCATCACCATCCAGGGGTTCTGTGTCCCATCACCATCCTGGGGTTCTGTGTCCCATCACCATCCTGGGGTTATGTGTCACATCACCATCCTGGGGTTCTGTGTCACATCACCATCCTGGGGTTCTGTTTCCCATCACCGTCCTGGGGTTCTGTGTCCCATCACCATCCTGGGGTTCTGTGTCCCATCACCATCCTGGGGTTCTGTGTCCTATTACCATCCTGGGGTTCTGTGTCTCCATCACCATCCTGGGGTTCTGTGTCTCATCACCATCCTGGGGTTCTGTGTCTCATCGCCATCCTGGGGTTCTGTGTCTCCGTCACCATTCTGGGGTTCTGTGTCCCATCACCATCCTGGGGTTCTGTGTCCCATCACCATCCTAGGGTTCTGTGTCACATCACCATCCTGGGGTTCTGTGTCACATCACCATCCTGGGGTTCTGTGTCACATCACCATCCTGGGGTTCTGTGTCCCATCACCATCCTGGTGTTTTCTGTCCCATCACCATCCTGGGGTTCTGTGTCCCATCACCATCCTTGGTGTTTTCTGTCCCATCACCATCCTGGGGTTCTGTGTCCCATCACCATCTTGGGGACCTGTGTCACATCACCATCCTGGGGTTCTGTGTCACATCACCATCCTGGGGTTCTGTGTCACATCACCATCTTGGGGTTCTGTGTCACATCATCCTGGGGTTCTGAGTCACATCACCATCCTGGGGTTCTGTGTCACATCACCATCCTGGGGTTCTGTGTCACATCACCATCCTGGGGTTCTGTGTCACATCACCATCCTGGGGTTCTGTACCATCCTGGGGTTCTGTGTCACATCATATCTTGGGGTTCTGTGTCTCCATCACCATCCTGGGGTTCTGTGTCTCCATCACCATCCTAGGGTTCTGTGTGTCCATCACCATCCTGGGGTTCTGTGTCACATCACAATCCTGGGGTTCTGTGTCCCATCACCATCCTGGTGTTTTCTTTCCCATCACCATCCTGGGGTTCTGTGTCCCATCACCATCCTGGGGTTCTGTGTCCCATCACCATCCTGGGGTTCTGTGTCCCATCACCATCCTGGGGTTCTGTGTCCCATCACCATCCTGGGGTTCTGTGTCCCATCACCATCCTGGGGTTCTGTGTCCCATCACCATCCTGGGGATCTGTGCCCTATTACCATCCTGGGGTTCTGTGTCTCCATCACCATTCTGGGGTTCTGTCTCATCACAATCCTGGGGTTCTCTGTCCCATCACCATCCTGGGGTTCTGTGTCCCATCACCATCCTGGGGTTCTGTATCCCATCACCATCCTGGGGTTCTGTGTCACATCACCATCCTGGGGTTCTGTGTCACATCACCATCCTGGGGTTCTGTGTCACATCACCATCCTGGGGTTCTGTACCATCCTGGGGTTCTGTGTCACATCATATCTTGGGGTTCTGTGTCTCCATCACCATCCTGCGGTTCTGTGCCCCATCACCATCCGGGGGTTCTGTGTCCCATCACCATCCTGGGGTTATGTGTCACATCACCATCCTGGGGTTCTGTGTCACATCACTATCCTGGGGTTCTGTTTCTCATCACCATCCTGGGGTTCTGCGTCCCATCACCATCCTGGGGTTCTGTGTCCCATCACCATCCTGGGGTTCTGTGTACTATTACCATCCTGGGGTTCTGTGTCACATCACCATCCTGGGGTTCTGTCCCATCCTGGGGTTCTGTGTCACATCATATCTTGGGGTTCTGTGTCTCCATCACCATCCTGGGGTTCTGTGTCTCCATCACCATCCTAGGGTTCTGTGTGTCCATCACCATCCTGGGGTTCTGTGTCACATCACAATCCTGGGGTTCTGTGTCCCATCACCATCCTGGTGTTTTCTGTCCCATCACCATCCTGGGGTTCTGTGTCCCATCACCATCCTGGGGTTCTGTGTCCCATCACCATCCTGGGGTTCTGTGTCCCATCACCATCCTGGGGTTCTGTGTCCCATCACCATCCTGGGGTTCTGTGTCCCATCACCATCCTGGGGTTCTGTGTCCCATCACCATCCTGGGGATCTGTGCCCTATTACCATCCTGGGGTTCTGTGTCTCCATCACCATTCTGGGGTTCTGTCTCATCACAATCCTGGGGTTCTCTGTCCCATCACCATCCTGGGGTTCTGTGTCCCATCACCATCCTGGGGTTCTGTATCCCATCACCATCCTGGGGTTCTGTGTCACATCACCATCCTGGGGTTCTGTGTCACATCACCATCCTGGGGTTCTGTGTCACATCACCATCCTGGGGTTCTGTACCATCCTGGGGTTCTGTGTCACATCATATCTTGGGGTTCTGTGTCTCCATCACCATCCTGCGGTTCTGTGCCCCATCACCATCCGGGGGTTCTGTGTCCCATCACCATCCTGGGGTTATGTGTCACATCACCATCCTGGGGTTCTGTGTCACATCACTATCCTGGGGTTCTGTTTCTCATCACCATCCTGGGGTTCTGCGTCCCATCACCATCCTGGGGTTCTGTTTCTCATCACCATCCTGGGGTTCTGCGTCCCATCACCATCCTGGGGTTCTGTGTCACATCACCATCCTGGGGTTCTGTGTCACATCACCATCTTGGGGTTCTGTGTCACATCATCCTGGGGTTCTGAGTCACATCACCATCCTGGGGTTCTGTGTCACATCACCATCCTGGGGTTCTGTGTCACATCACCATCCTGGGGTTCTGTGTCACATCACCATCCTGGGGTTCTGTACCATCCTGGGGTTCTGTGTCACATCATATCTTGGGGTTCTGTGTCTCCATCACCATCCTGGGGTTCTGTGTCTCCATCACCATCCTAGGGTTCTGTGTGTCCATCACCATCCTGGGGTTCTGTGTCACATCACAATCCTGGGGTTCTGTGTCCCATCACCATCCTGGTGTTTTCTGTCCCATCACCATCCTGGGGTTCTGTGTCCCATCACCATCCTGGGGTTCTGTGTCCCATCACCATCCTGGGGTTCTGTGTCCCATCACCATCCTGGGGTTCTGTGTCCCATCACCATCCTGGGGTTCTGTGTCCCATCACCATCCTGGGGTTCTGTGTCCCATCACCATCCTGGGGATCTGTGCCCTATTACCATCCTGGGGTTCTGTGTCTCCATCACCATTCTGGGGTTCTGTCTCATCACAATCCTGGGGTTCTCTGTCCCATCACCATCCTGGGGTTCTGTGTCCCATCACCATCCTGGGGTTCTGTATCCCATCACCATCCTGGGGTTCTGTGTCACATCACCATCCTGGGGTTCTGTGTCACATCACCATCCTGGGGTTCTGTGTCACATCACCATCCTGGGGTTCTGTACCATCCTGGGGTTCTGTGTCACATCATATCTTGGGGTTCTGTGTCTCCATCACCATCCTGCGGTTCTGTGCCCCATCACCATCCGGGGGTTCTGTGTCCCATCACCATCCTGGGGTTATGTGTCACATCACCATCCTGGGGTTCTGTGTCACATCACTATCCTGGGGTTCTGTTTCTCATCACCATCCTGGGGTTCTGCGTCCCATCACCATCCTGGGGTTCTGTGTCCCATCACCATCCTGGGGTTCTGTGTACTATTACCATCCTGGGGTTCTGTGTCACATCACCATCCTGGGGTTCTGTACCATCCTGGGGTTCTGTGTCACATCATATCTTGGGGTTCTGTGTCTCCATCACCATCCTGGGGTTCTGTGTCTCCATCACCATCCTAGGGTTCTGTGTGTCCATCACCATCCTGGGGTTCTGTGTCACATCACAATCCTGGGGTTCTGTGTCCCATCACCATCCTGGTGTTTTCTGTCCCATCACCATCCTGGGGTTCTGTGTCCCATCACCATCCTGGGGTTCTGTGTCCCATCACCATCCTGGGGTTCTGTGTCCCATCACCATCCTGGGGTTCTGTGTCCCATCACCATCCTGGGGTTCTGTGTCCCATCACCATCCTGGGGTTCTGTGTCCCATCACCATCCTGGGGATCTGTGCCCTATTACCATCCTGGGGTTCTGTGTCTCCATCACCATTCTGGGGTTCTGTCTCATCACAATCCTGGGGTTCTCTGTCCCATCACCATCCTGGGGTTCTGTGTCCCATCACCATCCTGGGGTTCTGTATCCCATCACCATCCTGGGGTTCTGTGTCACATCACCATCCTGGGGTTCTGTGTCACATCACCATCCTGGGGTTCTGTGTCACATCACCATCCTGGGGTTCTGTACCATCCTGGGGTTCTGTGTCACATCATATCTTGGGGTTCTGTGTCTCCATCACCATCCTGCGGTTCTGTGCCCCATCACCATCCGGGGGTTCTGTGTCCCATCACCATCCTGGGGTTATGTGTCACATCACCATCCTGGGGTTCTGTGTCACATCACTATCCTGGGGTTCTGTTTCTCATCACCATCCTGGGGTTCTGCGTCCCATCACCATCCTGGGGTTCTGTGTCCCATCACCATCCTGGGGTTCTGTGTACTATTACCATCCTGGGGTTCTGTGTCATCATCACCATCCTGGGGTTCTGTGTCTCATCACCATCCTGGGGTTCTGTGTCTCATCACCATCCTGGGGTTCTGTGTCTCCGTTACCATCCTGGGGTTCTGTGTCCCATCACCATCCTGGGGTTCTGTGTCTCATCACCATCCTGGGGTTCTGTGTCTCCGTTACCATCCTGGGGTTCTGTGTCCCATCACCATCCTGGGGTTATGTGTCACATCACCATCCTGCGGTTCTGTGTCTCATCACCATCCTGGGGTTCTGTGTCTCATCACCATCCTGGGGTTCTGTGTCTCCATCACCATCCTGGGGTTCTGTGTCCCATCACCATCCTGGGGTTATGTGTCTCCATCACCATTCTGGGGTTCTGTGTCCCATCACCATCCTGGGGTTCTGTGTCCCATCACCATCCTGGGGTTATGTGTCACATCACCACCCTGGGGTTCTGTGTCACATCACCATCCTGGGGTTCTGTTTCCCATCACCATCCTGGAGTTCTGTGTCCCATCACCATCCTGGGGTTCTGTGTCCCATCACCATCCTGGGGTTCTGTGTCCTATTACCATCCTGGGGTTCTGTGTCTCCATCACCATTCTGGGGTTCTGTGTCTCATCACCATCCTGGGGTTCTGTGTCTCATCGCCATCCTGGGGTTCTGTGTCTCCATCACTATTCTGGGGTTCTGTGTCCCATCACCATCCTGGGGTTCTGTGTCACATCACCATCCTGGGGTTCTGTGTCACATCACCATCCTGGGGTTCTGTGTCACATCACCATCCTGGGGTTCTGTACCATCCTGGGGTTCTGTGTCACATCATATCTTGGGGTTCTGTGTCTCCATCACCATCCTGGGGTTCTGTGTCTCCATCGCCATCCTAGGGTTCTGTGTGTCCATCACCATCCTGGGGTTCTGTGTCCCATCACCATCCTGGGGTTCTGTGTCCCATCACCATCCTGGGGTTATGTGTCACATCACCATCCTGGGGTTCTGTGTCACATCACCATCCTGGGGTTCTGTTTCCCATCACCGTCCTGGGGTTCTGTGTCCCATCACCATCCTGGGGTTCTGTGTCCCATCACCATCCTGGGGTTCTGTGTCCTATTACCATCCTGGGGTTCTGTGTCTCCATCACCATCCTGGGGTTCTGTGTCTCATCACCATCCTGGGGTTCTGTGTCTCATCGCCATCCTGGGGTTCTGTGTCTCCGTCACCATTCTGGGGTTCTGTGTCCCATCACCATCCTGGGGTTCTGTGTCCCATCACCATCCTAGGGTTCTGTGTCACATCACCATCCTGGGGTTCTGTGTCACATCACCATCCTGGGGTTCTGTGTCACATCACCATCCTGGGGTTCTGTGTCCCATCACCATCCTGGTGTTTTCTGTCCCATCACCATCCTGGGGTTCTGTGTCCCATCACCATCCTTGGTGTTTTCTGTCCCATCACCATCCTGGGGTTCTGTGTCCCATCACCATCCTGGGGTTCTGTGTCACATCACCATCCTGGGGTTCTGTGTCACATCACCATCCTGGGGTTCTGTGTCACATCACCATCTTGGGGTTCTGTGTCACATCATCCTGGGGTTCTGAGTCACATCACCATCCTGGGGTTCTGTGTCACATCACCATCCTGGGGTTCTGTGTCACATCACCATCCTGGGGTTCTGTGTCACATCACCATCCTGGGGTTCTGTACCATCCTGGGGTTCTGTGTCACATCATATCTTGGGGTTCTGTGTCTCCATCACCATCCTGGGGTTCTGTGTCTCCATCGCCATCCTAGGGTTCTGTGTGTCCATCACCATCCTGGGGTTCTGTGTCCCATCACCATCCTGGGGTTCTGTGTCCCATCACCATCCTGGGGTTATGTGTCACATCACCATCCTGGGGTTCTGTGTCACATCACCATCCTGGGGTTCTGTTTCCCATCACCGTCCTGGGGTTCTGTGTCCCATCACCATCCTGGGGTTCTGTGTCCCATCACCATCCTGGGGTTCTGTGTCCTATTACCATCCTGGGGTTCTGTGTCTCCATCACCATCCTGGGGTTCTGTGTCTCATCACCATCCTGGGGTTCTGTGTCTCATCGCCATCCTGGGGTTCTGTGTCTCCGTCACCATTCTGGGGTTCTGTGTCCCATCACCATCCTGGGGTTCTGTGTCCCATCACCATCCTAGGGTTCTGTGTCACATCACCATCCTGGGGTTCTGTGTCACATCACCATCCTGGGGTTCTGTGTCACATCACCATCCTGGGGTTCTGTGTCCCATCACCATCCTGGTGTTTTCTGTCCCATCACCATCCTGGGGTTCTGTGTCCCATCACCATCCTTGGTGTTTTCTGTCCCATCACCATCCTGGGGTTCTGTGTCCCATCACCATCCTGGGGTTCTGTGTCACATCACCATCCTGGGGTTCTGTGTCACATCACCATCCTGGGGTTCTGTGTCACATCACCATCTTGGGGTTCTGTGTCACATCATCCTGGGGTTCTGAGTCACATCACCATCCTGGGGTTCTGTGTCACATCACCATCCTGGGGTTCTGTGTCACATCACCATCCTGGGGTTCTGTGTCACATCACCATCCTGGGGTTCTGTACCATCCTGGGGTTCTGTGTCACATCATATCTTGGGGTTCTGTGTCTCCATCACCATCCTGGGGTTCTGTGTCTCCATCACCATCCTAGGGTTCTGTGTGTCCATCACCATCCTGGGGTTCTGTGTCACATCACAATCCTGGGGTTCTGTGTCCCATCACCATCCTGGTGTTTTCTGTCCCATCACCATCCTGAGGTTCTGTGTCCCATCACCATCCTGGGGTTCTGTGTCCCATCACCATCCTGGGGTTCTGTGTCCCATCACCATCCTGGGGTTCTGTGTCCCATCACCATCCTGGGGTTCTGTGTCCCATCACCATCCTGGGGATCTGTGCCCTATTACCATCCTGGGGTTCTGTGTCTCCATCACCATTCTGGGGTTCTGTCTCATCACAATCCTGGGGTTCTCTGTCCCATCACCATCCTGGGGTTCTGTGTCCCATCACCATCCTGGGGTTCTGTATCCCATCACCATCCTGGGGTTCTGTGTCACATCACCATCCTGGGGTTCTGTGTCACATCACCATCCTGGGGTTCTGTGTCACATCACCATCCTGGGGTTCTGTACCATCCTGGGGTTCTGTGTCACATCATATCTTGGGGTTCTGTGTCTCCATCACCATCCTGCGGTTCTGTGCCCCATCACCATCCTGGGGTTCTGTGTGTCCATCACCATCCTGAGGTTCTGTGTCACATCACCATCCTGGGGTTCTGTGCCCCATCACCATCCGGGGGTTCTGTGTCCCATCACCATCCTGGGGTTATGTGTCACATCACCATCCTGGGGTTCTGTGTCACATCACCATCCTGGGGTTCTGTTTCTCATCACCATCCTGGGGTTCTGCGTCCCATCACCATCCTGGGGTTCTGTGTCCCACCACCATCCTGGGGTTCTGTGTACTATTACCATCCTGGGGTTCTGTGTCTTCATCACCATCCTGGGGTTCTGTGTCTCATCACCATCCTGGGGTTCTGTGTCTCATCACCATCCTGGGGTTCTGTGTCTCCGTTACCATCCTGGGGTTCTGTGTCCCATCACCATCCTGGGGTTATGTGTCTCCATCACCATTCTGGGGTTCTGTGTCCCATCACCATCCTGGGGTTCTGTGTCTCATCACAATCCTGGGGTTCTGTGTCACATCACCATCCTGGGGTTCTGTGTCACATCACCATCCTGGGGTTCTGTACCATCCTGGGGTTCTGTGTCACATCATATCTTGGGGTTCTGTGTCTCCATCACCATCTTGCGGTTCTGTGTCCCATCACCATCCTGGGGTTCTGTGTCCAATCACCATCCTGGGGTTATGTGTCACATCACCATCCTGGGGTTCTGTGTCACATCACCATCCTGGGGTTCTGTTTCCCATCACCATCCTGGGGTTCTGTGTACCATCACCATCCTGGGGTTCTGTGTCCTATTACCATCCTGGGGTTCTGTGTCTCCATCACCATCCTGGGGTTCTGTGTCTCATCACCATCCTGGGGTTCTGTGTCTCATTGCTATCCTGGGGTTCTGTGTCTCCGTCACCATTCTGGGGTTCTGTGTCCCATCACCATACTGGGGTTCTGTGTCCCATCACCATCCTAGGGTTCTGTGTCACATCACCATCCTGGGGTTCTGTGTCACATCACCATCCTGGGGTTCTGTGTCACATCACCATCCTGGGGTTCTGTACCATCCTGGGGTTCTGTGTCACATCATATCTTGGGGTTCTGTGTCTCCATCACCATCCTGGGGTTCTGTGTCTCTATCGCCATCCTAGGGTTCTGTGTGTCCATCACCATCCTGGGGTTCTTTGTCCCATCACCATCCTGCGGTTCTGTGTCCCATCACCATCCTGGGGTTCTGTGTGTCCATCACCATCCTGAGGTTCTGTGTCACATCACCATCCTGGGGTTCTGTGCCCCATCGCCATCCTGGGGTTTTGTGTCCCATCACCATCCTGGGGTTATGTGTCACATCACCATCCTGGGGTTCTGTGTCACATCACCATCCTGGGGTTCTGTGTCCCATCACCATCCTGGGGTTCTGTGTCCTATTACCATCCTGGGGTTCTGTGTCTCCATCACCATTTTGGGGTTCTGTGTCTCATCACCATCCTGGGGTTCTGTGTCTCCATCACTATTCTGGGGTTCTGTGTCCTATCACCATTCTGGGGTTCTGTGTCACATCACCATCCTGGGGTTCTGTGTCACATCACCATCCTGGGGTTCTGTGTCACATCACCATCCTGGGGTTCTGTACCATCCTGGGGTTCTGTGTCACATCATATCTTGGGGTTCTGTGTCTCCATCACCATAATGGGGTTCTGTGTCTCCATCGCCATCCTAGGGTTCTGTGTGTCCATCACCATCCTGGGGTTCTTTGTCCCATCACCATCCTGGGGTTCTGTGTCCCATCACCATCCTGGGGTTATGTGTCACATCACCATCCTGGGGTTCTGTGTCACATCACCATCCTGGGGTTCTGTTTCCCATCACCATCCTGGGGTTCTGTGTCCCATCACCATCCTGGGGTTCTGTGTCCCATCACCATCCTGGGGTTCTGTGTCCTATTACCATCCTGGGGTTCTGTGTCTCCATCACCATCCTGGGGTTCTGTGTCTCATCACCATCCTGGGGTTCTGTGTCTCATCGCCATCCTCGGGTTCTGTGTCTCCGTCACCATTCTGTGGTTCTGTGTCCCATCACCATCCTGGGGTTCTGTGTCCCATCACCATCCTAGGGTTCTGTGTCACATCACCATCCTGGGGTTCTGTGTCACATCACCATCCTGGGGTTCTGTGCCCCATCGCCATCCTGGGGTTTTGTGTCACATCACCATCCTGGGGTTCTGTGTCACATCACCATCCTGGGGTTCTGTACCATCCTGGGGTTCTGTGTCACATCATATCTTGGGGTTCTGTGTCTCCATCACCATCCTGCGGTTCTGTGTCCCATCACCATCCTGGGGTTCTGTGTGTCCATCACCATCCTGAGGTTCTGTGTCACATCACCATCCTGGGGTTCTGTGCCCCATCGCCATCCTGGGGTTTTGTGTCCCATCACCATCCTGGGGTTATGTGTCACATCACCATCCTGGGGTTCTGTGTCACATCACCATCCTGGGGTTCTGTTTTTCATCACCATCCTGAGGTTCTGCGTCCCATCACCATCCTGGGGTTCTGTGTCCCATCACCATCCTGGGGTTCTGTGTCCTATTACCATCCTGGGGTTCTGTGTCTTCATCACCATCCTGGGGTTCTGTGTCTCATCACCATCCTGGGGTTCTGTGTCTCATCACCATCCTGGGGTTCTGTGTCTCCATCACCATCCTGGGGTTCTGTGTCCCATCACCATCCTGGGGTTATGTGTCTCCATCACCATTCTGGGGTTCTGTGTCCCATCACCATCCTGGGGTTCTGTGTCCCATCACCATCCTGGGGTTATGTGTCACATCACCATCCTGGGGTTCTGTGTCACATCACCATCCTGGGGTTCTGTTTCCCATCACCATCCAGGAGTTCTGTGTCCCATCACCATCCTGGGGTTCTGTGTCCCATCACCATCCTGGGGTTCTGTGTCCTATTACCATCCTGGGGTTCTGTGTTTCCATCACCATTCTGGGGTTCTGTGTCTCATCACCATCCTGGGGTTCTGTGTCTCATCGCCATCCTGGGGTTCTGTGTCTCCATCACTATTCTGGGGTTCTGTGTCCCATCTCCATCCTGGGGTTCTGTGTCACATCACCATCCTGGGGTTCTGTGTCACATCACCATCCTGGGGTTCTGTACCATCCTGGGGTTCTGTGTCACATCATATCTTGGGGTTCTGTGTCTCCATCACCATCCTGGGGTTCTATGTCTCCATCGCCATCCTAGGGTTCTGTG
This sequence comes from Procambarus clarkii, assembly GCF_040958095.1. Taxonomy (NCBI): domain Eukaryota; kingdom Metazoa; phylum Arthropoda; class Malacostraca; order Decapoda; family Cambaridae; genus Procambarus; species Procambarus clarkii. Next base: position 29,593,176 of record NC_091152.1, on the reverse strand, counting down.
TGTCCATCACCATCCTGGGGTTCTGTGTCACATCACCATCCTGGGGTTCTGTGCCCCATCACCATCCTGGGGTTCTGTGTCCCATCACCATCCTGGGGTTCTGTGTCCCATCACCATCATGGGGTTATGTGTCACATCACCAACCTAGGGTTCTGTGTCCCATCACCATCCTGGGGTTCTGTTTCCCATCACCATCCTGGGGATCTGTGTCCCATCACCATCCTGGTGTTCTGTGTCCCATCACCATCCTGGGGTTCTGTGTCCCTTCACCATCCTGGGGTTCTGCGTCCTATTACCATCCTGGGGTTCTGTGTCTCCATCACCATCCTGGGGTTCTATGTCTCATCACCATTCTGTGGTTCTGTGTCCCATCACCATCCTGGGGTTCTGTGTCCCATCACCATCCTAGGGTTCTGTGTCACATCACCATCCTGGGGTTCTGTGTCACATCACCATCCTGGGGTTCTGTGCCCCATCGCCATCCTGGGGTTTTGTGTCACATCACCATCCTGGGGTTCTGTGTCACATCACCATCCTGGGGTTCTGTACCATCCTGGGGTTCTGTGTCACATCATATCTTGGGGTTCTGTGTCTCCATCACCATCCTGCGGTTCTGTGTCCCATCACCATCCTGGGGTTCTGTGTGTCCATCACCATCCTGAGGTTCTGTGTCACATCACCATCCTGGGGTTCTGTGCCCCATCGCCATCCTGGGGTTTTGTGTCCCATCACCATCCTGGGGTTATGTGTCACATCACCATCCTGGGGTTCTGTGTCACATCACCATCCTGGGGTTCTGTTTTTCATCACCATCCTGAGGTTCTGCGTCCCATCACCATCCTGGGGTTCTGTGTCCCATCACCTTCCTGGGGTTCTGTGTCCTATTACCATCCTGGGGTTCTGTGTCTTCATCACCATCCTGGGGTTCTGTGTCTCATCACCATCCTGGGGTTCTGTGTCTCATCACCATCCTGGGGTTCTGTGTCTCCATCACCATCCTGGGGTTCTGTGTCCCATCACCATCCTGGGGTTCTGTGTCCTATTACCATCCTGGGGTTCTGTGTCTTCATCACCATCCTGGGGTTCTGTGTCTCATCACCATCCTGGGGTTCTGTGTCTCCATCACCATCCTGGGGTTCTGTGTCCCATCACCATCCTGGGGTTATGTGTCTCCATCACCATTCTGGGGTTCTGTGTCCCATCACCATTCTGGGGTTCTGTGTCCCATCACCATCCTGGGGTTCTGTGTCCCATCACCATCCTGGGGTTATGTGTCACATCACCATCCTGGGGTTCTGTGTCACATCACCATCCTGGGGTTCTGTTTCCCATCACCATCCAGGAGTTCTGTGTCCCATCACCATCCTGGGGTTCTGTGTCCCATCACCATCCTGGGGTTCTGTGTCCTATTACCATCCTGGGGTTCTGTGTTTCCATCACCATTCTGGGGTTCTGTGTCTCATCACCATCCTGGGGTTCTGTGTCTCATCGCCATCCTGGGGTTCTGTGTCTCCATCACTATTCTGGGGTTCTGTGTCCCATCACCATCCTGGGGTTCTGTGTCACATCACCATCCTGGGGTTCTGTGTCACATCACCATCCTGGGGTTCTGTACCATCCTGGGGTTCTGTGTCACATCATATCTTGGGGTTCTGTGTCTCCATCACCATCCTGGGGTTCTGTGTCTCCATCGCCATCCTAGGGTTCTGTGTGTCCATCACCATCCTGGGGTTCTGTGTCACATCACCATCCTGGGGTTCTGTGCCCCATCACCATCCTGGGGTTCTGTGTCCCATCACCATCCTGGGGTTCTGTGTCCCATCACCATCATGGGGTTATGTGTCACATCACCAACCTAGGGTTCTGTGTCCCATCACCATCCTGGGGTTCTGTTTCCCATCACCATCCTGGGGATCTGTGTCCCATCACCATCCTGGTGTTCTGTGTCCCATCACCATCCTGGGGTTCTGTGTCCCTTCACCATCCTGGGGTTCTGCGTCCTATTACCATCCTGGGGTTCTGTGTCTCCATCACCATCCTGGGGTTCTATGTCTCATCACCATCCTGGGGTTCTGTGTCTCATCACCATCCTGGGGTTCTGTGTCTCATCGCCATCCTGGGGTTCTGTGTCTCCATCACCATCCTGCGGTTCTGTGTCCCATCACCATCCTGGGGTTATGTGTCTCCATCACCATTCTGGGGTTCTGTCTCCCATCACCATCCTGGGGTTCTGTGTCCCATCACCATCCTAGGGTTCTGTGTCACATCACCATCCTGGGGTTCTGTGTCACATCACCATCCTGGGGTTCTGTGCCATCCTGGGGTTCTGTGTCACATCATATCTTGGGGTTCTGTGTCTCCTTCACCATCCTGGGGTTCTGTGTGTCCATCACCATCCTGGGGTTCTGTGTGTCCATCACCATCCTGGGGTTCTGTGTGTCCATCACCATCCTGGGGTTCTGTGTGTCCATCACCATCCTGGGGTTCTGTGTCACATCATATCTTGGGGTTCTGTGTCTCCTTCACCATCCTGGGGTTCTGTGCCCCATCACCATTCTGGGGTTCTGTGTCCTATTACCATCCTGGGGTTCTGTGTCTCCATCACCATCCTGGGGTTCTGTGTCTCATCACCATCCTGGGGTTCTGTGTCTCATTGCTATCCTGGGGTTCTGTGTCTCCGTCACCATTCTGGGGTTCTGTGTCCCATCACCATACTGGGGTTCTGTGTCCCATCACCATCCTAGGGTTCTGTGTCACATCACCATCCTGGGGTTCTGTGTCACATCACCATCCTGGGGTTCTGTGTCACATCACCATCCTGGGGTTCTGTACCATCCTGGGGTTCTGTGTCACATCATATCTTGGGGTTCTGTGTCTCCATCACCATCCTGGGGTTCTGTGTCTCCATCGCCATCCTAGGGTTCTGTGTGTCCATCACCATCCTGGGGTTCTTTGTCCCATCACCATCCTGCGGTTCTGTGTCCCATCACCATCCTGGGGTTCTGTGTGTCCATCACCATCCTGAGGTTCTGTGTCACATCACCATCCTGGGGTTCTGTGCCCCATCGCCATCCTGGGGTTTTGTGTCCCATCACCATCCTGGGGTTATGTGTCACATCACCATCCTGGGGTTCTGTGTCACATCACCATCCTGGGGTTCTGTGTCCCATCACCATCCTGGGGTTCTGTGTCCTATTACCATCCTGGGGTTCTGTGTCTCCATCACCATTTTGGGGTTCTGTGTCTCATCACCATCCTGGGGTTCTGTGTCTCCATCACTATTCTGGGGTTCTGTGTCCTATCACCATCCTGGGGTTCTGTGTCACATCACCATCCTGGGGTTCTGTGTCACATCACCATCCTGGGGTTCTGTGTCACATCACCATCCTGGGGTTCTGTACCATCCTGGGGTTCTGTGTCACATCATATCTTGGGGTTCTGTGTCTCCATCACCATAATGGGGTTCTGTGTCTCCATCGCCATCCTAGGGTTCTGTGTGTCCATCACCATCCTGGGGTTCTTTGTCCCATCACCATCCTGGGGTTCTGTGTCCCATCACCATCCTGGGGTTATGTGTCACATCACCATCCTGGGGTTCTGTGTCACATCACCATCCTGGGGTTCTGTTTCCCATCACCATCCTGGGGTTCTGTGTCCCATCACCATCCTGGGGTTCTGTGTCCCATCACCATCCTGGGGTTCTGTGTCCTATTACCATCCTGGGGTTCTGTGTCTCCATCACCATCCTGGGGTTCTGTGTCTCATCACCATCCTGGGGTTCTGTGTCTCATCGCCATCCTCGGGTTCTGTGTCTCCGTCACCATTCTGTGGTTCTGTGTCCCATCACCATCCTGGGGTTCTGTGTCCCATCACCATCCTAGGGTTCTGTGTCACATCACCATCCTGGGGTTCTGTGTCACATCACCATCCTGGGGTTCTGTGCCCCATCGCCATCCTGGGGTTTTGTGTCACATCACCATCCTGGGGTTCTGTGTCACATCACCATCCTGGGGTTCTGTACCATCCTGGGGTTCTGTGTCACATCATATCTTGGGGTTCTGTGTCTCCATCACCATCCTGCGGTTCTGTGTCCCATCACCATCCTGGGGTTCTGTGTGTCCATCACCATCCTGAGGTTCTGTGTCACATCACCATCCTGGGGTTCTGTGCCCCATCGCCATCCTGGGGTTTTGTGTCCCATCACCATCCTGGGGTTATGTGTCACATCACCATCCTGGGGTTCTGTGTCACATCACCATCCTGGGGTTCTGTTTTTCATCACCATCCTGAGGTTCTGCGTCCCATCACCATCCTGGGGTTCTGTGTCCCATCACCATCCTGGGGTTCTGTGTCCTATTACCATCCTGGGGTTCTGTGTCTTCATCACCATCCTGGGGTTCTGTGTCTCATCACCATCCTGGGGTTCTGTGTCTCATCACCATCCTGGGGTTCTGTGTCTCCATCACCATCCTGGGGTTCTGTGTCCCATCACCATCCTGGGGTTATGTGTCTCCATCACCATTCTGGGGTTCTGTGTCCCATCACCATCCTGGGGTTCTGTGTCCCATCACCATCCTGGGGTTATGTGTCACATCACCATCCTGGGGTTCTGTGTCACATCACCATCCTGGGGTTCTGTTTCCCATCACCATCCAGGAGTTCTGTGTCCCATCACCATCCTGGGGTTCTGTGTCCCATCACCATCCTGGGGTTCTGTGTCCTATTACCATCCTGGGGTTCTGTGTTTCCATCACCATTCTGGGGTTCTGTGTCTCATCACCATCCTGGGGTTCTGTGTCTCATCGCCATCCTGGGGTTCTGTGTCTCCATCACTATTCTGGGGTTCTGTGTCCCATCTCCATCCTGGGGTTCTGTGTCACATCACCATCCTGGGGTTCTGTGTCACATCACCATCCTGGGGTTCTGTACCATCCTGGGGTTCTGTGTCACATCATATCTTGGGGTTCTGTGTCTCCATCACCATCCTGGGGTTCTATGTCTCCATCGCCATCCTAGGGTTCTGTGTGTCCATCACCATCCTGGGGTTCTGTGTCACATCACCATCCTGGGGTTCTGTGCCCCATCACCATCCTGGGGTTCTGTGTCCCATCACCATCCTGGGGTTCTGTGTCCCATCACCATCATGGGGTTATGTGTCACATCACCAACCTAGGGTTCTGTGTCCCATCACCATCCTGGGGTTCTGTTTCCCATCACCATCCTGGGGATCTGTGTCCCATCACCATCCTGGTGTTCTGTGTCCCATCACCATCCTGGGGTTCTGTGTCCCTTCACCATCCTGGGGTTCTGCGTCCTATTACCATCCTGGGGTTCTGTGTCTCCATCACCATCCTGGGGTTCTATGTCTCATCACCATTCTGTGGTTCTGTGTCCCATCACCATCCTGGGGTTCTGTGTCCCATCACCATCCTAGGGTTCTGTGTCACATCACCATCCTGGGGTTCTGTGTCACATCACCATCCTGGGGTTCTGTGCCCCATCGCCATCCTGGGGTTTTGTGTCACATCACCATCCTGGGGTTCTGTGTCACATCACCATCCTGGGGTTCTGTACCATCCTGGGGTTCTGTGTCACATCATATCTTGGGGTTCTGTGTCTCCATCACCATCCTGCGGTTCTGTGTCCCATCACCATCCTGGGGTTCTGTGTGTCCATCACCATCCTGAGGTTCTGTGTCACATCACCATCCTGGGGTTCTGTGCCCCATCGCCATCCTGGGGTTTTGTGTCCCATCACCATCCTGGGGTTATGTGTCACATCACCATCCTGGGGTTCTGTGTCACATCACCATCCTGGGGTTCTGTTTTTCATCACCATCCTGAGGTTCTGCGTCCCATCACCATCCTGGGGTTCTGTGTCCCATCACCTTCCTGGGGTTCTGTGTCCTATTACCATCCTGGGGTTCTGTGTCTTCATCACCATCCTGGGGTTCTGTGTCTCATCACCATCCTGGGGTTCTGTGTCTCATCACCATCCTGGGGTTCTGTGTCTCCATCACCATCCTGGGGTTCTGTGTCCCATCACCATCCTGGGGTTCTGTGTCCTATTACCATCCTGGGGTTCTGTGTCTTCATCACCATCCTGGGGTTCTGTGTCTCATCACCATCCTGGGGTTCTGTGTCTCATCACCATCCTGGGGTTCTGTGTCTCCATCACCATCCTGGGGTTCTGTGTCCCATCACCATCCTGGGGTTATGTGTCTCCATCACCATTCTGGGGTTCTGTGTCCCATCACCATCCTGGGGTTCTGTGTCCCATCACCATCCTGGGGTTATGTGTCACATCACCATCCTGGGGTTCTGTGTCACATCACCATCCTGGGGTTCTGTTTCCCATCACCATCCAGGAGTTCTGTGTCCCATCACCATCCTGGGGTTCTGTGTCCCATCACCATCCTGGGGTTCTGTGTCCTATTACCATCCTGGGGTTCTGTGTTTCCATCACCATTCTGGGGTTCTGTGTCTCATCACCATCCTGGGGTTCTGTGTCTCATCGCCATCCTGGGGTTCTGTGTCTCCATCACTATTCTGGGGTTCTGTGTCCCATCACCATCCTGGGGTTCTGTGTCACATCACCATCCTGGGGTTCTGTGTCACATCACCATCCTGGGGTTCTGTACCATCCTGGGGTTCTGTGTCACATCATATCTTGGGGTTCTGTGTCTCCATCACCATCCTGGGGTTCTGTGTCTCCATCGCCATCCTAGGGTTCTGTGTGTCCATCACCATCCTGGGGTTCTGTGTCACATCACCATCCTGGGGTTCTGTGCCCCATCACCATCCTGGGGTTCTGTGTCCCATCACCATCCTGGGGTTCTGTGTCCCATCACCATCATGGGGTTATGTGTCACATCACCAACCTAGGGTTCTGTGTCCCATCACCATCCTGGGGTTCTGTTTCCCATCACCATCCTGGGGATCTGTGTCCCATCACCATCCTGGTGTTCTGTGTCCCATCACCATCCTGGGGTTCTGTGTCCCTTCACCATCCTGGGGTTCTGCGTCCTATTACCATCCTGGGGTTCTGTGTCTCCATCACCATCCTGGGGTTCTATGTCTCATCACCATCCTGGGGTTCTGTGTCTCATCACCATCCTGGGGTTCTGTGTCTCATCGCCATCCTGGGGTTCTGTGTCTCCATCACCATCCTGCGGTTCTGTGTCCCATCACCATCCTGGGGTTATGTGTCTCCATCACCATTCTGGGGTTCTGTCTCCCATCACCATCCTGGGGTTCTGTGTCCCATCACCATCCTAGGGTTCTGTGTCACATCACCATCCTGGGGTTCTGTGTCACATCACCATCCTGGGGTTCTGTGCCATCCTGGGGTTCTGTGTCACATCATATCTTGGGGTTCTGTGTCTCCTTCACCATCCTGGGGTTCTGTGTGTCCATCACCATCCTGGGGTTCTGTGTGTCCATCACCATCCTGGGGTTCTGTGTGTCCATCACCATCCTGGGGTTCTGTGTGTCCATCACCATCCTGGGGTTCTGTGTCACATCATATCTTGGGGTTCTGTGTCTCCTTCACCATCCTGGGGTTCTGTGCCCCATCACCATTCTGGGGTTCTGTGTCCTATTACCATCCTGGGGTTCTGTGTCTCCATCACCATCCCGGGGTTCTGTGTCTCATCACCATCCTGGGGTTCTGTGTCTCATCGCCATCCTGGGGTTCTGTGTCTCCATCACCATCCTGCGGTTCTGTGTCCCATCACCATCCTGGGGTTATGTGTCTCCATCACCATTCTGGGGTTCTGTCTCCCATCACCATCCTGGGGTTCTGTGTCCCATCACCATCCTAGGGTTCTGTGTCACATCACCATCCTGGGGTTCTGTGTCACATCACCATCCTGGGGTTCTGTACCATCCTGGGGTTCTGTGTCACATCATATCTTGGGGTTCTGTGTCTCCTTCACCATCCTGGGGTTCTGTGTGTCCATCACCATCCTGGGGTTCTGTGTGTCCATCACCATCCTGGGGTTCTGTGTGTCCATCACCATCCTGGGGTTCTGTGGATCCATCACCATCCTGGGGTTCTGTGTCACATCATATCTTGGGGTTCTGTGTCTCCTTCACCATCCTGGGGTTCTGTGCCCCATCACCATTCTGGGGTTCTGTGTCCTATTACCATCCTGGGGTTCTGTGTCTCCATCACCATCCTGGGGTTCTGTGTCTCATCACCATCCTGGGGTTCTGTGTCTCATCACCATCCTGGGGTTCTGTGTCTCCATCACCATCCTGGGGTTATGTGTCTCCATCACCATCCTGGGGTTCTGTGTCCCATCACCATCCTGGGGTTATGTGTCTCCATCACGATTCTGGGGTTCTGTGTCCCATCACCATCCTGGGGTTTTGTGTCCCATCACCATCCTGGGGTTCTGTGTCCCATCACCATCCTGGGGTTATGTGTCACATCACCATCCTGGGGTTCTGTGTCACATCACCATCCTGGGGTTCTGTTTCCCATCACCATCCTGGGATTCTGTGTCCCATCACCATCCTGGGGTTCTGTGTCCCATCTCTATCCTGGGGTTCTGTGTCCTATTAGCATCCTGGGGTTCTGTGTCTCCATCACCATCCTGGGGTTCTGTGTCTCATCACCATCCTGGGGTTCTGTGTCTCATCGCCATCCTGGGGTTCTGTGTCTCCGTCACCATTCTGGGGTTCTGTGTCCCATCACCATCCTGGGGTTCTGTGTCCCATCACCATCCTAGGGTTCTGTGTCACATCACAATCCTGGGGTTCTGTGTCACATCACCATCCTGGGGTTCTGTGTCACATCACCATCCTGGGGTTCTGTACCATCCTGGGGTTCTGTGTCACATCATATCTTGGGGTTCTGTGTCTCCATCACCATCCTGCGGTTCTGTGTCCCATCACCATCCTGGGGTTCTGTGTGTCCATCACCATCCTGAGGTTCTGTGTCACATCACCATCCTGGGGTTCTGTGCCCCATCGCCATCCTGGGGTTTTGTGTCCCATCACCATCCTGGGGTTATGTTTCACATCACCATCCTGGGGTTCTGTGTCACATCACCATCCTGGGGTTCTGTTTCTCATCACCATCCTGGGGTTCTGCGTCCCATCACCATCCTGAGGTTCTGTGTCCCATCACAATCCTGGGGTTCTGTGTCCTATTACCATCCTGGGGTTCTGTGTCTTCATCACCATCCTGGGGTTCTGTGTCTCATCACCATCCTGGGGTTCTGTGTCTCATCACCATCCTGGGGTTCTGTGTCTCCATCACCATCCTGGGGTTCTGTGTCCCATCACCATCCTGGGGTTATGTGTCTCCATCACCATTCTGGGGTCCTGCGTCCCATCACCATCCTGGGGTTCTGTGTCCCATCACCATCCTGGGGTTATGTGTCACATCACCATCCTGGGGTTCTGTGTCACATCACCATCCTGGGGTTCTTTTTCCCATCACCATCCTGGGGTTCTGTGTCCCATCACCATCCTGGGGTTCTGTGTCCCATCACCATCCTGGGGTTCTGTGTCCTATTACCATCCTGGGGTTCTGTGTCTCCATCACTATTCTGGGGTTCTGTGTCTCATCACCATCCTGGGGTTCTGTGTCTCATCGCTATCCTGGGGATCTGTGTCTCCATCACCATTCTGGGGTTCTGTGTCCCATCACCATCCTGGGGTTCTCTGTCACATTACCATCCTGGGGTTCTGTGTCACATCACCATCCTGGGGTTCTGTGTCACATCACCATCCTGGGGTTCTGTACCATCCTGGGGTTCTGTGTCACATCATATCTTGGGGTTCTGTGTCTCCATCACCATCCTGGGGTTCTGTGTCTCCATCGCCATCCTAGGGTTCTGTGTGTCCATCACCATCCTGGGGTTCTGTGTCACATCACCATCCTGGGGTTCTGTGCCCCATCACCATCCTGGGGTTCTGTGTCCCATCACCATCCTGGGGTTCTGTGTCCCATCACCATCCTGGGGTTATGTGTCACATCACCAACCTAGGGTTCTGTGTCCCATCACCATCCTGGGGTTCTGTTTCCCATCACCATCCTGGGGTTCTGTGTCCCATCACCATCCTGGGGTTCTGTGTCCCATCACCATCCTGGGGTTCTGTGTCCTATTACCATCCTGGGGTTCTGTGTTTCCATCACCATTCTGGGGTTCTGTGTCTCATCACCATCCTGGGGTTCTGTGTCTCATCGCCATCCTGGGGTTCTGTGTCTCCATCACTATTCTGGGGTTCTGTGTCCCATCACCATCCTGGGGTTCTGTGTCACATCACCATCCTGGGGTTCTGTGTCACATCACCATCCTGGGGTTCTGTACCATCCTGGGGTTCTGTGTCACATCATATCTTGGGGTTCTGTGTCTCCATCACCATCCTGGGGTTCTGTGTCTCCATCGCCATCCTAGGGTTCTGTGTGTCCATCACCTTCCTTGGGTTCTGTGTCACATCACCATCCTGGGGTTCTGTGCCCCATCACCATCCTGGGGTTCTGTGTCCCATCACCATCCTGGGGTTCTGTGTCCCATCACCATCATGGGGTTATGTGTCACATCACCAACCTAGGGTTCTGTGTCCCATCACCATCCTGGGGTTCTGTTTCCCATCACCATCCTGGGGATCTGTGTCCCATCACCATCCTGGTGTTCTGTGTCCCATCACCATCCTGGGGTTCTGTGTCCCTTCACCATCCTGGGGTTCTGCGTCCTTTTACCATCCTGGGGTTCTGTGTCTCCATCACCATCCTGGGGTTCTATGTCTCATCACCATCCTGGGGTTCTGTGTCTCATCACCATCCTGGGGTTCTGTGTCTCATCGCCATCCTGGGGTTCTGTGTCTCCATCACCATCCTGCGGTTCTGTGTCCCATCACCATCCTGGGGTTATGTGTCTCCATCACCATTCTGGGGTTCTGTCTCCCATCACCATCCTGGGGTTCTGTGTCCCATCACCATCCTAGGGTTCTGTGTCACATCACCATCCTGGGGTTCTGTGTCACATCACCATCCTGGGGTTCTGTGCCATCCTGGGGTTCTGTGTCACATCATATCTTGGGGTTCTGTGTCTCCTTCACCATCCTGGGGTTCTGTGTGTCCATCACCATCCTGGGGTTCTGTGTGTCCATCACCATCCTGGGGTTCTGTGTGTCCATCACCATCCTGGGGTTCTGTGTGTCCATCACCATCCTGGGGTTCTGTGTCACATCATATCTTGGGGTTCTGTGTCTCCTTCACCATACTGGGGTTCTGTGCCCCATCACCATTCTGGGGTTCTGTGTCCTATTACCATCCTGGGGTTCTGTGTCTCCATCACCATCCCGGGGTTCTGTGTCTCATCACCATCCTGGGGTTCTGTGTCTCATCGCCATCCTGGGGTTCTGTGTCTCCATCACCATCCTGCGGTTCTGTGTCCCATCACCATCCTGGGGTTATGTGTCTCCATCACCATTCTGGGGTTCTGTCTCCCATCACCATCCTGGGGTTCTGTGTCCCATCACCATCCTAGGGTTCTGTGTCACATCACCATCCTGGGGTTCTGTGTCACATCATATCTTGGGGTTCTGTGTCTCCTTCACCATCCTGGGGTTCTGTGTGTCCATCACCATCCTGGGGTTCTGTGTGTCCATCACCATCCTGGGGTTCTGTGTGTCCATCACCATCCTGGGGTTCTGTGTATCCATCACCATCCTGGGGTTCTGTGTCACATCATATCTTGGGGTTCTGTGTCTCCTTCACCATCCTGGGGTTCTGTGCCCCATCACCATTCTGGGGTTCTGTGTCCTATTACCATCCTGGGGTTCTGTGTCTCCATCACCATCCTGGGGTTCTGTGTCTCATCACCATCCTGGGGTTCTGTGTCTCATCACCATCCTGGGGTTCTGTGTCTCCATCACCATCCTGGGGTTCTGTGTCCCATCACCATCCTGGGGTTATGTGTCTCCATCACCATCCTGGGGTTCTGTGTCCCATCACCATCCTGGGGTTATGTGTCTCCATCACGATTCTGGGGTTCTGTGTCCCATCACCATCCTGGGGTTTTGTGTCCCATCACCATCCTGGGGTTCTGTGTCCCATCACCATCCTGGGGTTATGTGTCACATCACCATCCTGGGGTTCTGTGTAACATCACCATCCTGGGGTTCTGTTTCCCATCACCATCCTGGGGTTCTGTGTCCCATCACCATCCTGGGGTTCTGTGTCCCATCACTATCCTGGGGTTCTGTGTCCTATTAGCATCCTGGGGTTCTGTGTCTCCATCACCATCCTGGGGTTCTGTGTCTCATCACCATCCTGGGGTTCTGTGTCTCATCGCCATCCTGGGGTTCTGTGTCTCCGTCACCATTCTGGGGTTCTGTGTCCCATCACCATCCTGGGGTTCTGTGTCCCATCACCATCCTAGGGTTCTGTGTCACATCACAATCCTGGGGTTCTGTGTCACATCACCATCCTTGGGTTCTGTGTCACATCACCATCCTGGGGTTCTGTACCATCCTGGGGTTCTGTGTCACATCATATCTTGGGGTTCTGTGTCTCCATCACCATCCTGCGGTTCTGTGTCCCATCACCATCCTGGGGTTCTGTGTGTCCATCACCATCCTGAGGTTCTGTGTCACATCACCATCCTGGGGTTCTGTGCCCCATCGCCATCCTGGGGTTTTGTGTCCCATCACCATCCTGGGGTTATGTTTCACATCACCATCCTGGGGTTCTGTGTCACATCACCATCCTGGGGTTCTGTTTCTCATCACCATCCTGGGGTTCTGCGTCCCATCACCATCCTGAGGTTCTGTGTCCCATCACAATCCTGGGGTTCTGTGTCCTATTACCATCCTGGGGTTCTGTGTCTTCATCACCATCCTGGGGTTCTGTGTCTCATCACCATCCTGGGGTTCTGTGTCTCATCACCATCCTGGGGTTCTGTGTCTCCATCACCATCCTGGGGTTCTGTGTCCCATCACCATCCTGGGGTTATGTGTCTCCATCACCATTCTGGGGTTCTGCGTCCCATCACCATCCTGGGGTTCTGTGTCCCATCACCATCCTGGGGTTATGTGTCACATCACCATCCTGGGGTTCTGTGTCACATCACCATCCTGGGGTTCTGTTTCCCATCACCATCCTGGGGTTCTGTGTCCCATCACCATCCTGGGGTTCTGTGTCCCATCACCATCCTGGGGTTCTGTGTCTCCATCACCATTCTGGGGTTCTGTGTCTCATCACCATCCTGGGGTTCTGTGTCTCATCGCTATCCTGGGGTTCTGTGTCTCCATCACCATTCTGGGGTTCTGTGTCCCATCACCATCCTGGGGTTCTCTGTCACATCACCATCCTGGGGTTCTGTGTCACATCACCATCCTGGGGTTCTGTGTCACATCACCATCCTGGGGTTCTGTACCATCCTGGGGTTCTGTGTCACATCATATCTTGGGGTTCTGTGTCTCCATCACCATCCTGGGGTTCTGTGTCTCCATCGCCATCCTAGGGTTCTGTGTGTCCATCACCATCCTGGGGTTCTGTGTCACATCACCATCCTGGGGTTCTGTGCCCCATCACCATCCTGGGGTTCTGTGTCCCATCACCATCCTGGGGTTCTGTGTCCCATCACCATCCTGGGGTTATGTGTCACATCACCAACCTAGGGTTCTGTGTCCCATCACCATCCTGGGGTTCTGTTTCCCATCACCATCCTGGGGTTCTGTGTCCCATCACCATCCTGGGGTTCTGTGTCCCATCACCATCCTGGGGTTCTGTGTCCTATTACCATCCTGGGGTTCTGTGTCTCCATCACCATCCTGAGGTTCTATGTCTCATCACCATCCTGGGGTTCTGTGTCTCATCACCATCCTGGGGTTCTGTGTCTCATCGCCATCCTGGGGTTCTGTGTCTCCATCACCATCCTGCGGTTCTGTGTCCCATCACCATCCTGGGGTTATGTGTCTCCATCACCATTCTGGGGTTCTGTGTCCCATCACCATCCTGGGGTTCTGTGTCCCATCACCATCCTGGGGTTCTGTGTCACATCACCATCCTGGGGTTCTGTGTCACATCACCATCCTGGGGTTCTGTGTCACATCACCATCCTGGGGTTCTGTGTCTCCATCACCATCCTGGGGTTCTGATTCACATCACCATCCTGGGGTTCTGTGTCACATCACCATCCTGGGGTTCTGTGACACATCACCATCCTGGGGTTCTGTACCATCCTGGGGTTCTGTGTCACATCATATCTTGGGGTTCTGTGTCACATCACCATCCTGGGGTTCTGTGTCTCCATCACCATCCTGGGGTTCTGTGTCCCATCACCATCCTGGGGTTATGTGTCTCCATCACCATCCTGGGGTTCTGTGTCCCATCACCATCCTGGGGTTATGTGTCTCCATCACGATTCTGGGGTTCTGTGTCCCATCACCATCCTGGGGTTTTGTGTCCCATCACCATCCTGGGGTTCTGTGTCCCATCACCATCCTGGGGTTATGTGTCACATCACCATCCTGGGGTTCTGTGTCACATCACCATCCTGGGGTTCTGTTTCCCATCACCATATTGGGGTTCTGTGTCCCATCACCATCCTGGGGTTCTGTGTCCCATCACTATCCTGGGGTTCTGTGTCCTATTACCATCCTGGGGTTCTGTGTCTCCATCACCATCCTGGGGTTCTGTGTCTCATCACCATCCTGGGGTTCTGTGTCTCATCGCCATCCTGGGGTTCTGTGTCTCCGTCACCATTCTGGGGTTCTGTGTCCCATCACCATCATGGGGTTCTGTGTCCCATCACCATCCTAGGGTTCTGTGTCACATCACCATCCTGGGGTTCTGTGTCACATCACCATCCTGGGGTTCTGTGTCACATCACCATCCTGGGGTTCTGTGTCACATCATATCTTGGGGTTCTGTGTCTCCATCACCATCCTGCGGTTCTGTGTCCCATCACCATCCTGGGGTTCTGTGTGTCCATCACCATCCTGAGGTTCTGTGTCACATCACCATCCTGGGGTTCTGTGCCCCATCGCCATCCTGGGGTTTTGTGTCCCATCACCATCCTGGGGTTATGTGTCACATCAC
Source organism: Procambarus clarkii (assembly GCF_040958095.1). NCBI lineage: Eukaryota > Metazoa > Arthropoda > Malacostraca > Decapoda > Cambaridae > Procambarus > Procambarus clarkii. The sequence goes on along the minus strand of NC_091152.1, from coordinate 29,578,113 downwards.
CATCCTGGGGTTCTGTGTCACATCACCATCCTGGGGTTCTGTTTCTCATCACCATCCTGGGGTTCTGCGTCCCATCACCATCCTGAGGTTCTGTGTCCCATCACCATCCTGGGGTTCTGTGTCCTATTACCATCCTGGGGTTCTGTGTCTTCATCACCATCCTGGGGTTCTGTGTCTCATCACCATCCTGGGGTTCTGTGTCTCATCACCATCCTGGGGTTCTGTGTCTCCATCACCATCCTGGGGTTCTGTGTCCCATCACCATCCTGGGGTTATGTGTCTCCATCACCGTTCTGGGGTTCTGCGTCCCATCACCATCCTGGGGTTCTGTGTCCCATCACCATCCTGGGGTTATGTGTCACATCACCATCCTTTTGTTCTGTGTCACATCACCATCCTGGGGTTCTGTTTCCCATCACCATCCTGGGGTTCTGTGTCCCATCACCATCCTGGGGTTCTGTGTCCCATCACCATCCTGGGGTTCTGTGTCCTATTACCATCCTGGGGTTCTGTGTCTCCATCACCATTCTGGGGTTCTGTGTCTCATCACCATCCTGGGGTTCTGTGTCTCATCGCTATCCTGGGGTTCTGTGTCTCCATCACCATTCTGGGGTTCTGTGTCCCATCACCATCCTGGGGTTCTCTGTCACATCACCATCCTGGGGTTCTGTGTCACATCACCATCCTGGGGTTCTGTGTCACATCACCATCCTGGGGTTCTGTACCATCCTGGGGTTCTGTGTCACATCATATCTTGGGGTTCTGTGTCTCCATCACCATCCTGGGGTTCTGTGTCTCCATCGCCATCCTAGGGTTCTGTGTGTCCATCACCATCCTGGGGTTCTGTGTCACATCACCATCCTGGGGTTCTGTGCCCCATCACCATCCTGGGGTTCTGTGTCCCATCACCATCCTGGGGTTCTGTGTCCCATCACCATCCTGGGGTTATGTGTCACATCACCAACCTAGGGTTCTGTGTCCCATCACCATCCTGGGGTTCTGTTTCCCATCACCATCCTGGGGTTATGTGTCCCATCACCATCCTGGGGTTCTGTGTCCCATCACCATCCTGGGGTTCTGTGTCCTATTACCATCCTGGGGTTCTGTGTCTCCATCACCATCCTGAGGTTCTATGTCTCATCACCATCCTTGGGTTCTGTGTCTCATCACCATCCTGGGGTTCTGTGTCTCATCGCCATCCTGGGGTTCTGTGTCTCCATCACCATCCTGCGGTTCTGTGTCCCATCACCATCCTGGGGTTATGTGTCTCCATCACCATTCTGGGGTTCTGTGTCCCATCACCATCCTGGGGTTCTGTGTCCCATCACCATCCTGGGGTTCTGTGTCACATCACCATCCTGGGGTTCTGTGTCACATCACCATCCTGGGGTTCTGTGTCACATCACCATCCTGGGGTTCTGTGTCTCCATCACCATCCTGGGGTTCTGATTCACATCACCATCCTGGGGTTCTGTGTCACATCACCATCCTGGGGTTCTGTGTCACATCACCATCCTGGGGTTCTGTACCATCCTGGGGTTTTGTGTCACATCATATCTTGGGGTTCTGTGTCACATCACCATCCTGGGGTTCTGTGTCACATCACCATCCTGGGGTTCTGTACCATCCTGGGGTTCTGTGTCACATCATATCTTCGGGTTCTGTGTCTCCTTCACCATCCTGGGGTTCTGTGTGTCCATCACCATCCTGGGGTTCTGTGTCACATCACCATCCTGGGGTTCTGTGCCCCATCACCATTCTGGGGTTCTGTGTCCTATTACCATCCTGGGGTTCTGTGTCTCCATCATCATCCTGGGGTTCTGTGTCTCATCACCATCCTGGGGTTCTGTGTCTCATCACCATCCTGGGGTTCTGTGTCTCCATCACCATCCTGGGGTTCTGTGTCCCATCACCATCCTGGGGTTATGTGTCTCCATCACGATTCTGGGGTTCTGTGTCCCATCACCATCCTGGGGTTTTGTGTCCCATCACCATCCTGGGGTTATGTGTCACATCACCATCCTTGGGTTCTGTGTCACATCACCACCCTGGGGTTCTGTTTCCCATCACCATCCTGGGGTTCTGTGTCCCATCACCATCCTGGGGTTCTGTGTCCTATTACCATCCTGGGGTTCTGTGTCTCCATCACCTTCCTGGGGTTCTGTGTCTCATCACCATCCTGGGGTTCTGAGTCCCATCACCATCCTGGGGTTCTGTCTCCATCACCATTCTGGGATTCTGTGTCCCATCACCATCCTGGGGTTCTGTGTCTCCATCACCATTCTGGGGTTCTGTGTCCCATCACCATCCTGGGGTTATGTCTCCATCACCATTCTGGGGTTCTGTGTCCCATCACCATCCTGGGGTTATGTGTCACATCACCATCCTGGGGTTCTGTGTCACATCACCATCCTGGGGTTCTGTTTCCCATCACCATCCTGGGGTTCTGTGTCCCATCACCATCCTGGGGTTCTGTGTCCCATCACCATCCTGGGGTTCTGTGTCCTATTACCATCCTGGGGTTCTGTGTCTCCATCACCATCCTGGGGTTGTGTGTCTCATCACCATCCTGGGGTTCTGAGTCCCATCACCATCCTGGGGTTCTGTGTCTCCATCACCATTCTGGGGTTCTGTGTCCCATCACCATCCTGGGGTTCTGTGTCTCCATCACCATTCTGGGGTTCTGTGTCCCATCACCATCCTGGGGTTATGTCTCCATCACCATTCTGGGGTTTTGTGTCCCATCAGCATTCTGGGGTTCTGTGTCCCATCACCATCCTGGGGTTATGTCTCCATCACCATTCTGGGGTTCTGTGTCCCATCACCATTCTGGGGTTCTGTGTCCCATCACCATCCTTGGGTTATGTCTCCATCACCATTCTGGGGTTCTGTGTCCCATCACCATCCTTGGGTTATGTCTCCATCACCATTCTGGGGTTCTGTGTCCCATCACCATTCTGGGGTTCTGTGTCCCATCAACATCACATAAATAAAGAAGAAGGGCAGAGAGTTATCAGCGGTAAGCGCCAAGCCACAACGACTATATAACACTGTTAAGGGGTCAGGATAAGGTCTGGGGGATGGGACGAGGGAATGGAAGGTGCCCAAGCACTTGGTGGACGGTCGGGGATTGAACACTGACCTGCATGAAGCGAGACCGTCGCTCTACCGTCTAACCCAAGTGACTGGGCGCAACAAGCAGTGGTCCAGGAAAGTTAGATCGTCATCTGTTTCCAGTAAAGTGCAAATTGTTTTACTAATAAGAGGCGCAGCTGATGGATTAACAAGCATTAGCCCATCTTTACCAGCACGGATCTAATTGGGTAATTACGCATCAAGTCTTTCAAATTTTTTTACCAAAATCGTTTCATAACATGTGGAATAAACCTGCCACAAAATACACCAGTAACTAGGAAAGCTTATTATAAGAAAGTTATATATTATCATCATAATGTAATTATTGCAGGACTCAAAGGTATTTATATATAACTGAAGACCAAGACCAGAGTCACGATATAAAATATATATAAACAAATATATACCAAATGAACTTCCTCTCACATACCACATGTGATCAAGAGGCTTGTGATGACCCTTATTGACACACTGTGTACTGCCCTAGTTGGTGAGTACACAGTGTGTACAGTACACCTCTCTGTGTACTGCCCTAGTTGGTGAGTACACAGTGTGTACAGTACACCTCTCTGTGTACTGCCCTAGTTGGTGAGTACACAGTGTGTACAGTACACCTCTCTGTGTACTGCCCTAGTTGGTGAGTACACAGTGTGTACAGTACACCTCTCTGTGTACTGCCCTAGTTGGTGAGTACACAGTGTGTACAGTACACCTCTCAGTGTACTCTGAAGCCTCGTGTTCAGTACCTTAAGTCTATTGAGATATCATGTTGCAGATGCAACACTGCACTTGAGGGTAGTGACAGGCGAGAGTGTTCATTATCTGCAACACTGTTTACCAGTTGGGAGGGAAGCGGCCCAGGATACATGAGTTGCTCTTGTCAACTCTTTATAGAGCCATGGTGGTGTTATAGAGCTATGGTGGTGTTATAGAGCCATCATGGTATTATAGAGTCATGGTGGTGATATAGAACCACAGTGGTGTTACAGAGCCATGGTGGTGTTATAGAGCCATGGTGGTGTTATAGAGCCATGGTGGTGTTATAGAGCCTTGGTGGCGTTATAGAGCCATGGTGGTGTTATAGAGCCATGATGGTGTTATAGAGCCATAGTGGTATTATAGAGCCATCATGGTGTTATAGAGCCATGATGGTGTTATAGAGCCATGGTGGTGTTATAGAGCCATGATGGTGTTATAGAGCCATGATGGTGTTATAGAGCCATGGTGGTGTTATAGAGCCATGATGGTGTTATAGAGCCATGGTGGTGTTATAAAGCCATGGTGGTGTTATAGAGTCATGATGGTGTTATAGACCCATGATGGTGTTATACAGGCATATTGGTGTTATAGAGTCATGATGGTGTTATAGAGGCATATTGGTGTTATAGAGCCATGGTGGTGTTATAGAGCCACGGTGGTGTTATAGAGCTGTGGTGGTGTTATAGGGCTATGGTGGTGTTCTTGAGCCATGGTGGTGTTCTAGAGCCATGGTGGTGTTATAGAGCCAAGGTGGTGTTATAGAGCCATGGTGGTGTTATTGAGCCATGGTGGTGTTATAGAGCCATGATGGTGTTATAGGGGCATGGTGGTGTTCTAGAGCCATGGTGGTGTTATAGAGCCAATGTGGTGTTATAGAGCCATGGTGGTGTTATAGAGCCATGATGGTGTTATAGAGCCATGATGGTGTTATAGAGCCATGGTGGTGTTATAGAGCCATGATGGTGTTATAGAGCCATGATGATGTTATAGAGCCATGGTGGTGTTATAGAGCCATGGCGGTGTTATAGAGCCATGGTGGTGTTTTAGAGCCATTGTGGTGTTATAGAGCCATGGTGGTGTTCTAGAGCCATGGTGGTGTCCTAGAGCCATGGTGGTGTTCTTGAGCCATGGTGGTGTTATAGAGACATGGTGGTGTTATAGAGCCATGATAGCATAGAGCCATGGTTGTGTTATAGAGCCATGGTGGTGTTATAGTGCCATTCTGGTGTTATAGAGCCATGGTAGTGTTATAGAGCCATGGTGGTGTTATAGAGCCATGGTGGTGGCATAGAGCCATGGTGGTGTTATAGAGCCATTGTGGTGTTATAGAGCCATGGTGGTGGCATAGAGCCATGGTGGTGTTATAGAGCCATTGTGGTGTTATAGAGCCATGGTGGTGTTATAAACACATGATGGTGTTATAGAGCAATGGTGGTGTTATAGAGCCATGGTGGTGTTATAGAGCCATGGTGGTGTTATAGAGCCATGGTGTTATAGAGCTATGGTCGTGTTATAACCCATGATGGTGTTATAGAGCCATGATGGTGTTATAGAGCCACCATGGTGTTATAGAGCCATGATGGTGTTATAGAGCCATGATGGGGCTGTAGAGCAATGATGGTGTTATAGAGCTATGATGGTGCTGTAGAGCTATGGTGGTGTTATAGAGCCATGGTGGTGTTATAGAGCCATGATGGTGTTATAGAGCCATGATGGTGTTATAGAGCCATGATGGTGTTATAGAGCCATGATGGTGTTATAGAGCCATGATGGTGCTATAGAGCCATGATGGTGTTATAGAGCCATGATGGTGCTATAGAGCCATGATGGTGCTATAGAGCCATGATGGTGTTATAGAGCCATGGTGGTGTTATAGAGCCATGATGGTGTTATAGAGCCATGATGGTGTTATAGAGCCATGATGGTGTTATAGAGCCATGATGGTGCTATAGAGCCATGATGGTGCTATAGAGCCATGATGGTGCTATAGAGCCATGATTGTGTTATAGAGCCATGATGGTGTTACAGAGCCATGATGGTGTTACAGAGCCATGATGATGTTACAGAGCCATGGTGGTGTTACTGAGCCAAGATGGTGTTATAGAGACAATAATACATCACGCAGAAGTGTATCGAGGCAGCAGACAAGTTTGTCCCGGTCCAAAAGGAAAAACACGAAATGCGGACAAGAAACATGGTTTAATCCGAGATGTTAGCTTGACAAGCAACTAAGTACAAGGTCGTGGAGAAACTATAGAAATAACAGATCACCAGAGAGGAGATGAAGATACCAGAGCGCCAGGAATGAGTACCTGAGGGTAAGAAGAGAGACAGAGAGACAGTACGGACATGACATAGCAAGTAAGGCAATGACTCAACATAATTGCTGCACAGCCACATGAAAAGGAAAACGACAGTGAAGGAATATAATTGAGGATAGAGGCAGATAGGTTCACTACTAAGGACAAGTAGATGTGAGGTACACGATAGCGGTCCCCTAACTTGCATACCTTGCAAGGTGATGGAAATGATTGTGAACAAAGTAGTAGAACATCTAAAGAGAAATAACTTTGTAACACATAACCTGCATTAGTTCAGGGATGGTAAATCTTGCCCGACATGTTTAATACTGTGACCAGGTGACACAAATCAGGCAAGAAAGAGAAGGGTTGACATACTTCATATTTAGGATTGCCAGAAAGCCTTTGCCACATCACCCTATATGTGACTAGTGCACAAGCTGGAGATGCTGGCAGGAGTAAAAGGGAAGCTACTTCATTGGATAAGGCAGTTCCTAAGCAACAGAAAACAGCGAGTCACTGTGAGGGGTGAGGTCTCAGAGTGGCGAGACGTCACTAATGGAGTCCCACAGGGATCAGTCCTTGGATCTATCCTGTTTTTGATATATATAAACGATCTCCCAGAGGGAATAGATTCGTTCCTCTCAATGGTTGGAAATGAAACGAAAATTATGGGGAAGATTAATGCAGAGGAAGATAGCAAGCGGCTACAAGATGACCTAGACAAACTGAACAAATTGTCCAACAAATGGCTACTAAAGTTTAACTCAAGTAAATGTAAAGTAATGAAGCTAGATGAAGGAAGCAGGAGCCCAAACACAAGGAACAAAATGGGAGATGACGTCCTCCATGAAACTGACAGAGAGACAGGCCTAGGAGGTGATATCACGCCGAACCTGTCTCCTGAAGCCAACATCACAAGAAGGCCACATCATACATCAGTAACGTATACGAGGTTGGCTAACATCAGAACTGCTTTAAGAAATTTGTGTAAGTCATCACTTAGAACCTTTTATACCACATATGTCAGACCAATTCTGGAATATGCGGCTCCAGCATGAAGTCCATACCTTGTCAAGCATAAGACGAAGTTGGAGAAGGTTCAAAGGTATGCTACCAGACTAGTCCCAGAATTACGAGGTATGAGTTACGAAGAAAGGCTGCGTGAATTACAACTCACGATACTGGACGACAGAAGAGTTCAGGAAAACATGATTACCACATACAAAATTCTCACAGGAATTGACAGGGCAGATAAAGAGAGATTATTTCAGTCAAGTGGTACTCGCACACGGGAACACCTGTGAAAATTGAGTAGGAAAATGAGCCATAAAGACTCGATTTTTTTTCAGTGTCAGAGTAGTTAACGGATGGAATGCATTAGGCAGTGATGTGGTGGAGGCTGACTCCATACACAGTTTCAATTGTAGATATGATAGAACCCAGTAGGCTCAGGAATCTGTACACCAGTTGATTGACAGTTGAGAGGCGGGACCAAAGAGCCAAAGCTCAACCCCCGCAAGCACAAATTGGTGAGTACAAATAGGCGAGTACACACACACACACACACACACACACACACACACACACACACACACACACACACACACACACACACACACACACACACATACACACATACACACACAGATGTGTGTGTGGAACAAAACAGAGTTGTGACAGATGATAATTGCAAGAACCTCCAAGAGGACTTGAGCAGGTTGCAGGGATGTCAGAGAAATGGCTACAGTAGTTCAACACGAGCAAATGTAAAGTTATGGAAATTTAACTAGGTGATAGGAGACCAAAGGGACAGTACACAATGAAGGGGAACAGCCTACCTGTGACGACGCGAGAAAGAGACCTTGGCGAGGACGTAACACCTAATCTATCTCCTGAAGCACATATAAATAGGATAACAACAGCAGCGTACACTGGCACTGGATAACGACACTGGCAAAAGTTAGAACATCATTCAGAAACCTAAGTAAGGAGGCATTTAGGGCGCTTTAAACTGCCTACGTGAGGCCAGACTTAGAGTATGCTGCCTCATTATGGAGTCCCCATCTGAAGAAGCATATAAGGACACTAGAAAAGGTTCAGAGGTTTGCAACGAGACTCGTCCCAGAGTTACGAGGGATGGTGTATGAGGAGCGCCTGAGGGAACTGTGCCTTATGACACTAGAAAGAAGGGAGAGTTGGGACATGATAGGAACGTATAAAATAATCAGGGAGATTGACAGAGTGGACACAGACGAAATGTTCACACGGAACAGTAACAGAACGAGGGGACATGGGTGGAAGCTGGAAACTCAGATGAGTCACAGAGATGTTAGGAAGTTTTCTTTTAGCGTGAGAGTAGTGGGAAAATGGAATGCACTTAAGGAACAGGTTGTGGAAGCAAATACTATTCATAATTTTAAAACTAGGTATGATAGGGAAAGACGACCATAGTCATTTGCTGTAAACAACCGATGCTCGAAAGGCGGGATCCAAGAGTCAATGCTCGATCCTGCAGACACAAATAGGTGAGTACACACACACACACACACACACACACACGCGCGCGCGCGCGATTCTCAAGGGAATCGACAGGGTTGATAAAGACAGGCTATTTAACACAAGGGGCACACGCACTAGAGGACACAGGTGGAAACTAAGTGCTCAAATGAGCCACAGAGATATTAGACAGAACTTTTTTAGTGTCAGAGTGGTTGACAAATGGAATACATTAGGAAGTGATGTGGTGGAGGATGACTCCATACACAGTTTCAAGTGTCGATATGATAGACCCCAATAGGCTCAGGAATCTGTGCACCTGTTGATTGACGGTTGAGAGGCGGGACCAAAGAGCCAGAGCTCAACCCCCGCAAGCACAACTAGGTGAGTACAACTAGGTGAGCACACACACACACATTGAAGAACGACTCTGTATCCTTAATTACCATAAAAAAAAATTAAACATATCAAAGCCAGCCGCTTCAATCAAACACCCGTCAAACACCTTTATTAGAGACCTACTAATTATTTTTCACGTATTAACTGGTCCATGATTTTACTCGTCACTTCAACACATATTAACTTTAATCCTGAATTAATACTTCATAATCGGTGCGTATGACAGAATAAAATATGTGTGAGTAATATGTATTATATGTTCAGAGGAAGTTTAAACTAATTATTAGACTATTAGCTGGGTTAATATGTGTTTTATTCAATACTATCATATTGTTTTCTCATATATATATATATATATATATATATATATATATATATATATATATATATATATGTCGTACCTAGTAGCCAGAACGCACTTCTCAGCCTACTATGCAAGGCCCGATTTGCCTAATAAGCCAAGTTTTCATAAATTAATGTTTTTTCGACTACCTAACCTACCTAACCTAACCTAACCTACCTTTTTCGGCTACCTAACCTAACCAATAAAGATAGGTTAGGTTAGGTTAGGTAGGGTTGGTTAGGTTCGGTCATATATCTACGTTAATTTTAACTCCAATAAAAGAAAATTGACCTCATACATATTGAAATGGGTAGGTTTATCATTTCATAAGAAAAAAATTAGAGAAAATATATTAATTCAGGAAAACTTGGCTTATTAGGCAAATCGGGCCTTGCATAGTAGGCTGAGAAGTGCGTTCTGGCTACTAGGTACGACATATATATATATTGTGACGATAATCTCCTTCAAGAGATTGAGCCTGCTCTTCCCTCCAAAATACGTCGATATAAATCCCTATACAACTAATATGGAAGAAATATCCAACAACGACAACATCTACAAGGTTTGCCAGAGAGCAAAACGTATGCAGCCAGGAACACCTGCTCCACCTCGAACCACCAAACTACCTGTCTTGTCGCCTGCTCATCGCTGATTGGCTGCGGGTCCAGCTGCAACTGCACTCCACCCACCACACTACTTGATATCTGGGGCCGCCACGACCTCAGTCCTCAGAATATCCAGTGCTTTCATCAGGTTAACACGTCTCGTTGGTAGACTAAGCTGTGGCTTACGTGTACTAAGAGAGGTGATAGCTTAAAGCCAATATTCCTGCACCTCTTATTTGATTGTATATTGTTCACTTGTTATTACTCACTTGTCTTAACATAACTTTTCATTTTGTCATTTGATTATTCTTACTATTTTGATTGATTGATTTTATTATACGAATTTGTATGTCCATTTTATTCATGTTTTGCTTTTCTAACGTAATTAAAATTTCATTGTTAAATTTACTTGTGTTTTGTGTGTCTTCTCATTACCTTACCACAGACGAAGTTCCAGATTTTCTATTTTTTGTTTCTATATGTGACGAGGCCATACCCCTAGCTTTTGAACAGCCGAACACCAACGCGTTACCGTCACAATATATATATATATATATATATATATATATATATATATATATATATATATATATATATATATATATATATATATATATATATATATAAACCATGAAGGGGTACCACCTCTGGTGCAAGTGTAGGGACCCATAGCCTCGGAGAAGAAAATAAAGAGTACTCAGAGAAGACCTTGTGGATCCTCACTGAACACTTCGATATTTTCTTCTCCTACCACCCCTATTCTTTTGGCATGTGTGTATATTTATCTAACTTTATTTGAAAATGTCATTACACAAAAAAAGTTACAATATTGATTACATGCAGGGTGCAAGGCTGCTTGTCACAAGTTAAACAGCTCCTCCAGTTCCTCAGATGGCGGGCAGGAACCATGGATGCAGTGAGCATTTCCTCTCTGGATTGCCACACTAAGGCGCTGAAAAAGAAAACTGGCGGCTCTAGGGTCTCTAGTTGTTTCGATTAGCTTAGACCCCAACTCCTTCAAAAAGCTAGCAGAACTTTTACCCCAGCAGTTCTGGGGATTTACCCCAGCATATATATATATATATATATATATATATATATATATATATATATATATATATATATATATATATATATATATATATATATATTAGTATATTTTGGTAGCAGTCTTTCTTGTAAACATATGTTGTTGAATATGACCGAAAAGGTAAGATTAATAATTCTATACGAATCTTATCAATATTTCTTACGTTTTTCTTTACTGTCAAGGGTAATTGTAATATCAACTCTCCAAATTTCATTTTTATTTTAGTCTGATGCCTAGAAGCGTTTCGTAAGGGCTTCTTACATTCTCAAAGACTTGTTTACACTTAACCCTACTTTTATGATACACTGTGTATGATACATTTAACCTACATCTTGGTTATATTCGATTTGGATGAGGTTATATGACACAAATGTTTTGGGTGAGGTGGGTACATAAGAATGAAAGTAACTGCAGAGGGTCTATTGGCCCATATTTTCTCTTGCTGCTTCTGTGTTGGTTCGGGGTCTTGAAGTGGGTAGAATGTAGTTATGTGTTAATTGGCTGTTGATTGCTGGTGTTGACTTTTTGATGTGTAGTGCCTCGCTGATGTCGAGCCGCCTGCTATCGCTGTATCTTTCGATGATTTCTGTGTTGTTTTTCAAGATTTCTCTGATGATGATCTGGTTGTGAGAAGAGATTATATGTCCCTTGATGGAGCCCTGTTGTTTGTGTATTGTTAATCGCCTGGAAAGAGACGTTGGGTTGTCACAAAAGGTTGTCCCAAGAGATTAGCCGGGGTTGGGGGGGGGGGGTATTAGTCAATATTGTCACATGTCTCCTGTCAGCATAATATATCAATTTAGGAGAATTCAGTTATTAAAGTAACGGTAGTAATAACCAATCTTGTTTGAGTACTTATGTTAGTTTAACATGAATATAGAGTTCTCATGTAGAAAATCCAGTCTCGTATGTTGTCAAAGAGACAGTTGAAGTCATTTAGAATAGTGGACTAGTTCGACCTGGCTCGGCTGGCTCCTTGACTCACCCTGGGTCTAGGAGGTCAGGCGGCCACGAAGACCACAATCTTCCCTGTTGTTAATTCATAAATTATAAATTCAGGTCGCTATTCAATATTATAATTGAAAATAGCCGCGCTCAAGAACCTATATAATTACCATCAGTTGCAATAGGAATTTAATCAGCTGGGGTGGCCAGTAAATAAGATTAGCTTTTTCAATTAACTTTGCTTACTAGTCTGGCAGCCAGTAGGCTGGCGGAGTGATCCAAGTTGAGCTTCACAGCTTGGAGGTCAGAGAGTAAGTTAGTGTGGCTGTGATAATCAGCGGGTCAAGACCTTCCCCTAAAGCAGGCAGTCCACCTCGCCGAGCTTGTGTTATTTATGGTAAGAAGATCTGTCTGTTTGTTTTGAGGACAGTTGTAGAAGCCACATTATTTTGTAGTCCATACCATTGTCTCTATTTTAGGAAGAATTTAAGTTAGAATATATTTCAGTTTCGGGAGTGTTCATATAACAACGTTTCGTAAAATAAATGAATAATTTAATAAAGTCTATTGTGCAGTGAATTTCCCACCACCCATTTATATTTTCCTTGTGTTTTTTTTTTTTTGGCTGATTAAACTCCAGTGAACTTAACAAGCATCACTTTATCAATTTAAAATAGTATAATCCCTTTTGTAACTTAGTTAATTCCACAAATTTAAAATAATCTCATCTCTTCTTTCGGATAATTGGGGGAGCCACTTTAGGGGATTATGCCAAGTTAACGGTTTCCTGCTTCACCGTCAATTGGGGGAATTATTCAGTGGGTTTTATGAAGTCAGTTGGTGGCGGTGTTCTCCGTCCTCGTCCTCGTGTCCTCGTGTCGTAATATCTCGGCGATCAAACGCCAAGGTCACGAGGGTTGTTGGCTGAAGGTTACAGTAAGAACTTTTAATAATAACGACCAGTATTTAACCAGTTTAAGTAAGGTTAAAGGCTGGCCCCCGTTACAATGGTGGCAGCGGTGGGATGCTTGTAAAGTTCACTGGAGTTTACTCAACAATAAAACACAAGGAAAATATAAATGGGTGGGAAATTCACTACACAATAGACTTCATTCAATTAATCATTTATTTTACGAAAAGTTGTTATATGAACACTCTCGAAACTGAAATATATTCTCACTGAAATTTTTCCTAAAATAGGAAGAATTTGCTCTGCTCTTCTGAGCAGAGCAGTCTGCTACTTCCGGTCTGCTTTTGTGCAAGCAGACCGATAGTAAATGTAGAGAGATCAGAGATGGAGCCAGCATGTAGCAGTACTAATTATTCTCGTCTCTGGATCCATGGTTACGTTGTCTATTGCAATTGCAAGCAGAACGAGAAATGTAACGCCCGTGTCAGTCATCTGGCAGACATCAGATGACCGACACAGGCTCCCTACAGAGTACAGTTGACTCGCAATAGAAGGGTGCCAAATGATTTCCCTCGACCCAAGGTTAACTGCACAAGGGTATACACAAATGGTGTTTACGGTCCAGTAGTCTGGTGTCTTCAAGAAACGTCTGAGATGAAGTGAGCCATGGTGACTGAAGATTGGGAGCCACTTGTTCTGCCAACACGCCACACACCTTAACTCTCCTCTGAAGATACTTCCGTCACCAGACACAGTTGTGCTATTAAGTCCTGCACTACCGTGGTTCAGCTGCTGGTTCACTCTCTGCTATCGAGACTGTCTTGGGGGCTGCGAGATGAATAATGAATCGTGTCTCTTTAGCGAGGTTCACACGACAAGCAGCAGCCAGTCACGGACTGTCACTGGTCACTCAACACTCAGTTCTCGGACAGTCTGTTGTCCTTCAACGGAATCTTGAATGAAGTACAGGAGGACCAGGATTTTCTACAGTTAACAATTGATGGTCGTTGGAACTACAATCAACTACACGTCAGTCTTCTAACATCATCGTCGATATTGTTTTCTTTGTATTGAAGAACAATCGTGGAAAAGTAAATGTTATATTGGCTCAATGTTAATGTAATGCTTCTGAATACCTACTAACGTGAATCTGGAAAAATAGTGTTTAAATGTTGAAACAAAGGAAATTAGTAAGTAAAATTCTGGAGGAAGGAAATTTATAAAAAAAAAATTAACGTAAAATTGTCTAACGAGAAGTAATTGCACTGTGCCTAGAACAAGAGGTCCAAGAAAAATGTTGTCAGTTCTTATATAAACTTGTCAGTAAATATAAAATTTACTTGTCAGTAAATATATAAACTATTGTGTTTTATTGTTTAAGTTGAGAGAATGTCATGTGGACATTGATATTGAATGAAGGTGGGAATGGAACACATGGATGAACTTTGAGGAGTTCAGTGTTCCTCTCCTGAAAGACTGAAAATTCAGTTATGTTGTTCAATATGGTGTTTTCATATTGAACTGTTCAGTGGTTCAGACGTAGCCTAATGTGCAAGACCATTCTCATACTCTTTTTCTGCCACTCCGATAGTTGCTGTGTACTCATTTCTGGTCTCTTTGTAAACATTGTGATTTCTTTCATTTCTGTGTTATCAATATTTCTACCATGCCCATTTCTTTCTTCTTTTTGCGTCGAGAGAGCTCGTCGTGCTTCCCTGAACCCTTAGTGGTGGTATAAATCTTTCTTCAGCTTCTTTTGAGTTTGTCTGTTACTAGGTCCGTCATGTCCTGGGTGGGTACTCCTCTGAGTTCTCGTCCCCATTGTATCCGGTCCAGGAACTCTCTCACCTTCTGGTATTCTCCTCTCCTGTATGCTGGCCTCACACTCTCTTTACCCAGACTTAGTACAACATCTGTGATAATTTTGGTTCAACTCGATTCGATGATTAAATTTTAATTAGGGAATAATTACCTTTTCTCCTAAACCGGATTATTGCAACAGAGATATCATAGAATTACAATTTGTGTAGAATTTATTTTCACAAAGATAACTGATGTGTATCGTTGCTAGCATTATAGAACCGTGTACCGTTGCTGGCATTATAGAACCGTGTACCGTTGCTGGCATTATAGAACCGTGTACCGTTGCTGGCATTATAGAACCGTGTACCGTTGCTGGCATTATAGAACCGTGTACCGTTGCTGGCATTATAGAACCGTGTATCATTGCTGGTATTATAGAACCGTGTACCGTTGCTGGCATTATAGAACCATGTACCGTTGCTGGCATTATAGAACCGTGTACTGTTGCTGGCATTATAGAACTGTGTATCATTGCTGGCATTATAGAACCGTATACCGTTGCTGGCATTATAGAACCGTGTACCGTTGCTGGCATTATAGAACCGTGTATCATTGCTGGCATTATAGAACTCCCGTATCGTTTCTGGCATTATAGAACCGTGTATCGTTTCTGGCATTATATAATCGTTTATTGTTGCTGGCATTATAGAACCCTGTAACGTTGCTGGCATTATAGAACCCTGTATCGGTGCTAGCATTATAGAACCGTGTACCGTTGCTAGCATTATAGAACCGTGTATCGTTGTTGGCATTATAGAACCGTGTATCGTTTCTGGAATTATAGAATCGTGTATCGTTTCTGGAATTATAGAATCGTGTATTGTTGCTGGCATTTTAGAACCGTGTACCGTTGCTAGCATTATAGAACCGTGTATCGTTGCTGGCATTATAGAACCCTGTATCGTTGCTGGCATTATAGAACCCTGTATCGTTGTTGGTATTATAGAACCCTGTATTGTTGCTGGCATTATAGAACCCTGTATCGTTGCTGGCATTATAGAACCCTGTATTGTTGCTGGCATTATAGAACCCTGTACCGTTGCTGGCATTATAGAACCCTGTATCGTTGCTGGCATTATAGAACCCTGTATCGTTGCTGGCATTATAGAACCATGTTTCCGTTGCTGGCATTATAGAACCATGTACCGTTGCTGGCATTATAGAACCATGTACCGTTGCTGGCATTATAGAACTGTGTACCGTTGCTGGTATTATAGAACCGTATACCGTTGCTGGCATTATAGAACCGTGTACCGTTGCTGGCATTATAGAACCGTGTACCGTTGCTGGCATTATAGAACTGTGTACCGTTGCTGGCATTATAGAACTGTGTACCGTTGCTGGCATTATAGAACTGTGTACCGTTGCTGACATTATAGAACTGTGTACCGTTGCTGGCATTATAGAACTGTGTACCGTTGCTGGCATTATAGAACTGTGTACCGTTGCTGGCATTATAGAACCGTGTACCGTTGCTGGCATTATAGAACTGTGTACCGTTGCTGGCATTATAGAACCGTGTACCGTTGCTGGCATTATAGAACCGTGTACCGTTGCTGGCATTATAGAACTGTGTACCGTTGCTGGCATTATAGAACTGTGTACCGTTGCTGGCATTATAGAACTGTGTACCGTTGCTGGCATTATACAACAGTGAAGGTGACCGTGCAGGAGAGTCTGGACCTCTCCCTTACACACGGCATCGCACAACTTTTAGACATTAACGAGCTCCGGTCTTACGAGTTCGTTGTATCCAGTTATAACGTCCGGGACCCCCGCCTTGTGCAGGATATTTCCTCTCTCTTGACGACAATATAGTGTGAACTTACCAGTTATATATATGACACTCAGCAGGACAATATAGTGTAAACTTACCAGTTATATATATGACACTCAGCAGGACAATATAGTGTAAACTTACCAGTTATATATATGACACTCAGCAGGACAATATAGTGTGAACTTACCAGTTATACATATGACACTCAGCAGGACAATATAGTGTAAACTTACCAGTTATATATATGACACTCAGCAGGACAATATAGTGTGAACTTACCAGTTATATATATGACACTCAGCAGGACAATATAGTGTAAACTTACCAGTTATATATATGACACTCAGCAGGACAATATAGTGTAAACTTACCAGTTATATATATGACACTCAGCAGGACAAAAAGTTTATCATTTGCGAGTCAAAAATAAAAGGAAACTATTTTGTTTTTTGTTTTTGTTAGATTGTTTAGTGACTTGTTTCTGTTTAATTTATACATGTGACTGAGGTAATTTATACATGTGACTGAGGTAATTTATACATGTGACTGAGGTAATTTATACATGTGACTGAGGTAATTTATACATGTGACTGAGGTAAAACTGACTTAAAATGAGATTGAAAATGCCTTTTAAAACGATGTTGTCAGCTTAGGGAAATTACGATTAAAAACTTGCTTAAAGTATTGTCTAAATTTGGAACTACGAATAATTTAATAAATATGAAGGTTTTAAGATTTTTTTCCATGATATTTACTATTTTTTGTAATCAATAATGATTTATTCCAATATAACTTATAAAGAACTTCACTATAATATATAAACACATATTATGATCAGAGTTTATGATGGTTTAATATTCAGTAGAATAATCCTTGACTGTAGAAGTTATCCTTCTTTGTTATCTTTACAGGACTAAAGATATTTAACCCAGAGTGTTGGTAACTATAGGGCCCCTGGTCCTGTAGAGTGTTGGTAACTGTAGGGCCACTGGTCCTGTAGAGTGTTGGTAACTATAGGGCCTCTGGTCCTGTAGAGTGTTGGTAACTGTAGGGCCTCTGGTCCTGTAGAGTGTTGGTAACTATAGGGCCACTGGTCCTGTAGAGTGTTGGTAACTATAGGGCCTCTGGTCCTGTAGAGTGTTGGTAACTATAGGGCCCCTGGTCCTGTAGAGTGTTGGTAACTGTAGGGCCACTGGTCCTGTAGAGTGTTGGTAACTATAGGGCCTCTGGTCCTGTAGAGTGTTGGTAACTGTAGGGCCTCTGGTCCTGTAGAGTGTTGGTAACTATAGGGCCACTGGTCCTGTAGAGTGTTGGTAACTATAGGGCCTCTGGTCCTGTAGAGTGTTGGTAACTATAGGGCCTCTGGTCCTGTAGTGTTGGTAACTATAGGACCTCTGGTCCTGTAGAGTGTTGGTAACTATAGGGCCACTGGTCCTGTAGAGTGTTGGTAACTATAGGGCCACTGGTCCTGTAGAGTGTTGGTAACTATAGGGCCTCTGGTCCTGTAGAGTGTTGGTAACTATAGGACCACTGGTCCTGTAGAGTGTTGGTAACTATAGGGCCTCTGGTCCTGTAGAGTGTTGGTAACTATAGGGCCTCTGGTACTGTAGAGTGTTGGTAACTATAGGGCCACTGGTCCTGTAGAGTGTTGGTAACTATAGGGCCACTGGTCCTGTAGAGTGTTGGTAACTATAGGGCCTCTGGTCCTGTAGAGTGTTGGTAACTATAGGGCCACTGGTCCAGTATAGTGTTGGTAACTATAGGGCCTCTGGTCCTGTAGAGTGTTGGTAGTGGAGATAATCAATAGCCTGTTAGAGGTACTTACAGTTGCTTCAGATGTAACAGGTGTGTAGTGACAGGTGTGCAGACAGGTGTGTAGCGACAGGTGTGTAGCGACAGGTGTGCAGACAGGTGTGCAGCAACAGGTGTGTAGTGACAGGTGTGTGGGGCACGACTGTCCACCACCCACACAAGCCGCCGTCGTCGACCACCAGAAACAACACGACAAGGTGGACACGACGGAGCTAAAGCTTCAAAAGAATAAATATAATAAGAACAATTACAGAAAAAATATATATACACAATAAATAGAAAACGGGAAACAGGCTCTAATAAAAAAATAAAAATGAGGGATAATAAAATGAGAAACTGTGAAAGGAAGAAATATTTAGAATTTCAGGAAGGGCGGAGGAGGCGTGGAGGTAGAGAGAGACACACACAAGGAAAGATCTTACGATTCTAAAAACCGTCTGTTTTCCCCTGGAAGGTAATCCAGGAGTCTTGTGAGGGATTCTCCGTGTACAACCTGGCCGGGCCGCGCTCCACTGCCTTGCATCTTGCAGTGGTTGGGTCTACACTGCAAGACACAGCTGGATACACTCACTGTTTACCTATACCGCTAGTGACAGCAGCAATGATGAGCTTGAGCAGGAATGAGGAACTTGAGCAGGAATGAGGAACTTGAGCAGAAATGAGGAACTTGAGCAGGAATGAGGAGCTTGAGCAGGAATGAAGAGCTTCAGCAGGAATGAGGAACTTGAGCAGGAATGAGGAACTTGAGCAGGAATGAGGAGCTTGAGCAGGAATGAAGAGCTTGAGCAGGAATGAGGAGCTTGAGCAGGAATGAAGAGCTTGAGCAGGAATAAGGAGCTTGAGCAGGAATGAGGAGCTTGAGCAGGAATGAAGAGCTTCAGCAGGAAAGAGGAACATGAGCAGGAATGAGGAACTTGAGCAGGAATTAGGAGCTTGAGCAGGAATGAAAAGCTTGAGCAGGAATGAGGAGCTTGAGCAGGAATGAGGAACTTGAGCATGAATGAGGAGCTTGAGCAGGAATGAGGAGCTTGAGCAGGAATGAGGAACTTGAGCAGGAATGAGGAGCTTGAGCAGGAATAAGATTGTGAGGAAACTCTAATATCAAGGGTATTACCACTATTGCAGACGATGAGTCACAATAACGCGGCTGCAGGTATCGTAACTAACGCACTGTTCAGAAACGTAATAAATGATCGTTTCGGTCCGTCCTGGCCCATTATAGAGTCATTTAAGCCAGGATGAGCCGAAACGTCTTCGTTCCTTCATGTCCTGATATGTGGTTTGGTCATCATGCAGTTCTTCATTTGTTATTCAATTATTTGTTGATATTTCAACACACCAAAGTAAGTTTTACAATATTTGTGTGTTCTTTCCAGGGTTCAGCTCTCATATGTACCAAAACTACCTAATTAATTATCTATATACAATATTTTACATTAATTATCTATATACATTATTTTACATTTACATATTTGAACAGTGTGAGACTGAGAGTCCGGTGCCTTCCTGGCCTGGCTGAGAGTGGCGGCGTGAGGCATGGGTACGTCTGGCCTGGCTGAGAGTGGCGGCGTGAGGCATGGGTACGTCCTGCTGAGGTGATCACGAAGCACTTACAAGCGCCACGAAGGACTCTCACACCACCTTAGCCGCTAGCGATGGCCCGAGGAGCGCACTGGTACCCGCCCGTTGGCCGGTGTGTTTATACCGACTTTTGGTGGGAAACATGTTGCGGTTGGCAGGGGACTAAGAGCAGTGTTGCCTGGTTACAGCTCTTTGGTTGGGAGGCCGGATGTGCTCACCAGGTGGGGCCGGATGCTCGGGTCTTGCTCAGCTGGTAAAGTCTGCGTTATAGCGTCATAGAGGCAACGGTAGAATGCCCCGTACGAGGCAGCTACACTTTATTTCCACCCGAATTCATTTTTAAGAAATAAACTTATTTATTTGCATCCATCTTCTCTCTGCCGGTTATTTGTAAGTGTTGTCATATTTTGTTTATACAGTTGAGATTAGTGACATGGTTAGAGTAGTGATATAGTAAGAATGAAGTAGTGATATGGTTTGGAGCAGTGATATCGTTAAAATAGAGCAGTGATATGGTTGCAATAGAGCAGTGATATAATTTGAGAACAAAAGCTTTTGTGAAGGTCTCAGTAATGGTCTCAATAAGATGCCTCAACACGAACATTGCCCCGCGGTTACTGACGCGGCTGCACTCGTAACTCTGGTGAAACTAAAGCAGAAAACCTCATTAATGTTCCGGAAACAGATCTTCCGCTCTCAAAATGGCAGAAATGGTGGAGAAATGGTTTTAGAAACACTTGCATCATTGTCACTATCAAACAGTATTGTTCAAAGGACATTCAGCGACATGCCGTGGGTATCATGGATTGTTTTGTGCAGGAGATAAAGTCTGCAGAATTTAGCTTATTTTTAATTCAATTTGATGAATCAGTTGATGTTGCATCGTGTTGCTAGATGCTGGTATTTGCAAGATTTTACTCAGGTTCATTTTAAAGAAGGTTCTCTTCTGTTGTTACGAAACAACTACCAAGGCCTCAGATATTTTGGGAAACGTTTCATCTGAATGTAAAACTCTTCACCGTGGTAATATATGTGTGGAGGCTGTACAGGAGGAGCACCAGCTGTCTGGGGACAAAATCTGTATATCAAGTATAGTGTAAAGAACCGAGCACCAAAAGTGAGAAGCATTCACTCTATGATCCAACGTCAGGCACTGCTGGCCTCAAAAACATTTCCAGCGCCACTTGGAAAAGTTGTGGATCAAACATTTCAAACTGTGAATTTTGTCAAAGGAGGAGCTCTCAACTCGTGACGCTTCAAGCAATTACGCATTGACATGCATTCAGGGCCATCATCTCATTCTTTTCAACAGAGATGCTCGCTGGCTGCCCAGTGGAAATGTGTCCGTATGAGTATTAGAGCTTAGAGATGCGCTCAAATTATTTTATGCGGTTCATGCTGATTGAATTTCAGCCAATAATTTGTTTGTCTGGTTGGATGATGAGTGGATCCCGTGTCTTGTCTATTTAGCAGCTGAATAAACCGAGTCATCAAATTCAAGGATGGAATACAAACCAATACAATTTATTGTTCCCCTGAAAGTTTTCACGAGTAAGCTGGAAAATTGGAAGAGAAAGGTCCGGATTAAAAACTTTGCAAAGTTTGAGAAATTGTCATCAGTTCTTGTTGTTGTTGTTGGTGAGGACCAAGTGCTTCCAGTATTGGCCCAAAAAAATCAGCAATTCGCAGCACTGGAAAATGAATTCAACCTATATTTTTCTGAACTCAGTGTTGAGGAGTTGGATTTAGTGCGAAATCTATTCAAATCGTCAATTGGAAAATTAGGCATGATTGTCTTATCAATTTCTCGAGCTGAAGATTAATTCGGGATCAAGAAATATGTTCAGGGAGAAATCAGTCACAGATTTTGGGTCCTTGGTGTTCTTTCCTTCCCAAAAGTGAATACAAATTGGGAGTAAAGCGTTTCAATCCTTTTGCAAGTGATAACAAGACAATGAATTAGACTGGAGGTACCCTACCCAGTCTGTGTCTTCTTTTATGTAAATTTAGGACATTTAGGTAAATAAGTCTTTAACTTGAAACACGAGAAAGGTGCTTAGTTTACACTAGAAGAAAGCTCTTCATCTAAGCATTGTCATGAGGGATTAAGCTTACCAATGTTGATAAGTCTTTAGCTTACCAGTGTAGAGAGGTCTTTATAGCTTGTACGGAAGATAGTCTTTATCTCTATCAGTATCTCTTAAACTGAATGTCAAGAGTGTACAACCATGTCTGGGACTTCACAACCACACCCACAAGCCTGCTCAAGAGTGTACAACCATGTCTGGGACTTCACAACCACACCCACAAGCCTGGTCAAGAGTGTACAACCATGGCCAGAACTTCACAACCACACCCACAAGCCTGGTCAAGAGTGTACAACCATGGCCAGAACTTCACAACCACACCCACAAGCCTGGTCAAGAGTGTACAACCATGGCCAGAACTTCACAACAGCAATAAGCTCACAGAAGAATCATCTGCTCCTTCAACACCATAATAACTAACACAAACAATGGCTTGGTCACCGCACATACCAACTCAGTAGACCAACACTAAGTCAATGATATTAACATGAATGGAATCAAAATAATAACTAACAATCTTACGGATTATCATGAATATTTGGTATATGAATGTATATATATGAGAAGAAAAACTGCTATTACATATGCTTCACACTGAAAATATTGTCTAGTTATTTTTGTTGGGTCAATATGTTGTGAAAAGCAGATCACTAATGCTGAACAAAGAGACCAAGATTCAGTCTACATGTGATCAGGATGATATACAGGAGAGTAAACTTGTACTAGTATTGACCGACACGAACCTGTACTGGAGTCAGTACAAGTGTGTGGTATTGACCGCCATCACCACCCAGTACCACAGCCAGAAATAGGACAGATTGTTGCTAATTGCAACCCGCTGCACACCCCAAGTCCCTCAACACCAAATTTGCTTAATGGCCGCCAGAAAACTAAACCCGGTGGCACAATACGAAGCCAACAATCATGTCATTAATGCATTACTGACCAACTGCAAGGAAATTGCAGATATTTTTTTTTAGAATAATAATTATTATTGGCAGGAATAGCTGGCCTGAGGGCTTAGTGAAGGTGGTTATTGTGTGAAGTTATGGCTCATTAACCTCTGTGTCGTTATTGTTATGTTATTGTTGGGTTAATTTATGGCATTAGGTTAGTGGTGTGTTTTATGGGGGTCAGTTCCACTCTTGTATGTAGGCCGCGTCCACACGTGGTGTAGGGCCACGTCCACACGTGGTGCAGGCCACGTCCACACGTGATGCAGGCCACGTCCACACGTGATGTAGGAAACGTCCACACGTGATGCAGGCCACGTTCACACGTGATGTAGGAAACGTCCACACGTGATGCAGGCCACGTTCACACGTGATGTAGGCCACGTCCACAAACGTGGTGCAGGCCACGTCCACACGTGATGCAGGCCACGTCCACACGTGGTGTAGGCCACGTCCACACGTGATGCAGGCCACGTTCACACGTGATGTAAGCCACGTCCACACACGTGGTGCAGGCCACGTCCACACGTGATGCAGGCCACGTTCACCGTGGTGTAGGCCACGTCCACACGTGATGTAGGCCACGTCCACACGTGGTGCAGGCCACGTCCACACGTGGTGCAGGCCACGTCCACACGTGGTGCAGGCCACGTCCACACGTGATGTAGGCCACGTCCACACGTGGTGTAGGCCACGTCCACACACGTGATGTAGGCCACGTCCACACACGTGATGTAGGCCACGTCCACACGTGGTGTAGGCCACGTCCACACACGTGATGTAGGCCACGTCCACACACGTGATGTAGGCCACGTCCACACACGTGATGTAGGCCACGTCCACACGTGGTGTAGGCCACGTCCACACACGTGATGTAGGCCACGTCCACAGACGTGATGTTGGCCACGTCCACACGTGGTGTAGGCCACGTCCACACACGTGGTGTAGGCCACGTCTACACACGTGATGTAGGCCACGTCCACACGTGATGTAGGCCACGTCCACACACGTGATACAGGCCACGTCCACACACGTGGTGTAGGCCACGCCCACAAACGTGGTGTAGGCCACGTCCACACGTGTTGTAGGCCACGTCCACACGTGGTGTAGGCCACGTCCGCACGTGGTGTAGGCCACGGCCGCACGTGGTGTAGGCCACGTCCACACGTGGTGTAGGCCACGTCCACACACGTGGTGCAGGCCACGTCCACACACGTGGTGCAGGCCACGCCCACAAACGTGGTGTAGGCCACGTCCACACGTGTTGTAGGCCACGTCCACACGTGGTGTAGGCCACGTCCACACGTGGTGCAGGCCACGTCCACACGTGGTGCAGGCCACGTCCACACGTAGTGCAGGCCACGTCCACACGTGGTGTAGGCCACGTCCACACACGTGGTGTAGGCCACGTCCACACACGTGATGCAGGCCACGTCCACACACGTGATGCAGGCCACGTCCACACACGTGATGCAGGCCACGTCCACACACGTGATGCAGGCCACGTCCACACACGTGATGCAGGCCACGTCCACACACGTGGTGTAGGCCACGTACACACACGTGATGCAGGCCACGTCCACACACGTGATGCAGGCCACGTCCACACACGTGATGCAGGCCACGTCCACACACGTGATGCAGGCCACGTCCACACACGTGATGCAGGCCACGTCCACACACGTGGTGCAGGCCACGTTCACACACGTGGTGCAGGCCACGTCCACACATGTGGTGCAGGCCACGTCCACACAAGTGGTGAAGGCCACGTACACACACGTGATGCAGGCCACGTCCACACATGTGGTGCAGGCCACGTCCACACACGTGGTGTAGGCCACATCCACACACGTGGTGTAGGCCACGTCCACACACGTGGTGTAGGCCACGTCCACACACGTGGTGTAGGCCACGTCCACACACGTGGTGCAGGCCACGTCCACACACGTGATGCAGGCTACGTCCACACACGTGACGCAGGCTACGTCCACACACGTGATGCAGGCCACGTCCACACACGTGGTGCAGGCCACGTCCACACACGTGGTGTAGGCCACGTCCACACACGTGGTGTAGGCCACGTCCACACACGTGGTGCAGGCCACGTCCACACACGTGATGCAGACCACGTCCACACGTGATGCAGGCCTCGTCCACACACGTGATGCAGGCTACGTCCACACACGTGATGCAGGCCACGTCCACACACGTGGTGCAGGCCACTTCCACACACGTGGTGCAGGCCACGTCCACACATGATGCAGGCTACGTCCACACACGTGGTGCAGGCCACTTCCACACATGTGGTGCAGGCCACGTCCACACGTGATGCAGGCCACGTCCACACACGTGGTGCAGGCCACTTCCACACACGTGGTGTAGGCCACGTCCACACACGTGGTGTAGGCCACGTCCACACACGTGGTGCAGGCCACGTTCACACACCTGATGCAGGCTACGTACACACACGTGATGTAGGCCACGTCCACACACGTGATGCAGGCCACGTCCACACATGTGACGCAGGCCACGTCCACACGTGTGACGCAGGCCACGTCCACACACGTGACGCAGGCCACGACCACACACGTGATGCAGGCCACGTCCACACACGTGATGCAGGCCACGTCCACACACGTGATGCAGACCACGTCCACACACGTGATGCAGGCCAAGTCCACACACGTGGTGCAGGCCACGTCCACACACGTGACGCAGGCTACGTCCACACACGTGACGCAGGCCACGTCCAAACACGTGATGCAGGCCCCCCCCTCCGTCCAGACTCTCCACTAAACACACCCCGTCCAGACTGTCCACTAAACACCCCCCGTCCAGACTGTCCACTAAACACACCCCGTCCAGACTGTCCACTAAACACCCCCCGTCCAGACTGTCCACTAAACACCCCCCCCCCCGTCCAGACTGTCCACTAACACCCCCCGTCCAGACTGTGCACTAAACACCCCTCCGTCCAGAGTGTCCACTAACACCCTCCCCCCCGTCCAGACTGTCCACTAAACACCCTCCCCCCCGTCCAGACTGTCCACTAAACACCCCCCCCCGTCCAGACTGTCCACTAACACCCCCCGTCCAGACTGTCCACTAAACACCCCCCCCCCCCCCGTCCAGACTGTGCACTAAACACCCCTCCGTCCAGACTGTCCACTAACCCCACCCCCCCCGTCCAGACTGTCCACTAAACACCCCCCCCCCGTCCAGACTGTCCACTAAACACCCTCCCCCCCGTCCAGACTGTCCACTAAACATCCCCCCCCCGTCCAGACTGTCCACTAACCCCACCCCCGTCCAGACTGTCCACTAAACACCCCCCGTCCAGACTGTCCACTAACACCCCTCCCCCGTCCAGACTGTCCACTAAACCCCCCCCCCCCCACGTCCAGACTGTCCACTAAACCCCCCCCGTCCAGACTGTCCACTAAACCCCCCCCCCGTCCAGACTGTCCACTAAACCCCCCCTGTCCAGACTGTCCAATAAACAACCCCCCCCGTCCAGACTGTCCACTAAACCCCCCCCCGTCCAGACTGTCCAATAAACACCCCCCCCCCCCGTCCAGACTGTCCACTAAACACCCCCCCCCCGTCCAGACTGTCCACTAAACACCCTCCCCCGTCCAGACTGTCCACTAACACCCCCCGTCCAGACTGTCCACTAACACCCCCCGTCCAGACTGTCCACTAAACACCCTCCCCCGTCCAGACTGTCCACTAACACCCCCCGTCCAGACTGTCCACTAACACCCCCCGTCCAGACTGTCCACTAAACACCCCCCCCCCCGTCCAGACTGTCCACTAACACCCCCCGTCCAGACTGTCCACTAAACACCCCCCCCCCCCGTCCAGACTGTTCACTAAACACCCCCCGTCCAGACTCTCTACTAAACACCCCCCCCCTCTGTCCAGACTGTCCACTAACACCCCCCCCCCCCCGTCCAGACTGTCCACTAAACACCCCCCCCCCGTCCAGACTGTCCATTAAACACCCCCCCCCCCCGTCCAAACTGTCCACTAAAGAGCCCTCCGTCCAGACTGTCCAGTAAACACCCCCCCCCCCGTCCAGACTGTTCACTAAACACCTCCCCGTCCAGACTGTCCACTAACCCCCCCCATCCAGACTGTCCACTAAACACCCCCCCCCGTCCAGACTGTCCACTAACCCCCCCCGTCCAGACTGTCCACTAACCCCCCCCCGCCTGTCCAGACTGTCCACTAAACACCCCCCCCCGTCCAGACTGTCCACTAACCCCCCCCGTCCAGACTGTCCACTAACACCCCCCGCCCGTCCAGACTGTCCACTAAACACCCCCCCCCCCCGTCCAGACTGTCCACTAACCCCCCCCGTCCAGACTGTCCACTAACACCCCACGCCCGTCCAGACTGTCCACTAAACACCCCCTCCCCCCGTCCAGACTGTTCACTAACCCCCCCCCCCGTCCAGACTGTCCACTAACCCCCCCCGTCCAGATTGTCCACTACCCCCACGCCCGTCCAGACTTTCCACTAAACACTCCCCCCCCCCCGTCCAGACTGTCCACTAACCCCACCCCCGTCCAGACTGTCCACTAAACACCCCCCCCCCCGTCCAGAGTGTCCACAAACCCCCCCCCCCGTCCAGACTGTCCACTAAACCCCCCCCCCGTCCAGAGTGTCCACTAACCCCCCCCCCGTCCAGACTAGCCACTAACAGCCCCCCCCCCGTCCAGACTGTCCACTAAACACCCCCCCCGTCCAGATTGTCCACTAACCCCCCCCCCCGTCGAGACTGTCCACTAACCCCCCCCCCCGTCCAGACTGTCCACTAAACACCCCCCCCCCCCCGTCCAGACTGTCCACTAAACACCCCCCCCCCGTCCAGACTGTCCACTAAACACCCCCCCCCCCTTCCAGACTGTCCACTAAACACCCCCCCCCCCGTCCAGACTGTCCACTAAACACCCCCCTCCATCTAGACTGTCCACTAAACACCCCCCCCGTCCAGACTGTCCACTAAACACCCCCCCCCCGTCCAGACTGTCCACTAACACCCCCCCCCCCGTCCAGACTGTCCACTAACCCCCCCCGTCCAGACTGTCCACTAAACACCCCCCTCCATCTAGACTGTCGACTAAACACCCCCCCCTCGTCCAGACTGTCCACTAAACACCCCCCCCTCGTCCAGACTGTCCACTAAACACCCCCCCCCGGTCCAGACTGTCCACTAAACACCCCCCTCGTCCAGACTGTCCACTAAACACCCCCCCCTCGTCCAGACTGTCCACTAAACACCCCCCCCCCCGGTCCAGACTGTCCACTAAACACCCCCCCCCCCCGGTCCAGACTGTCCACTAAACACCCCCCGTCCAGACTGTCCACTAAACACCCCCCCCCCCCGGTCCAGACTGTCCACTAAACACCCCCCGTCCAGACTGTCCACTAAACACCCCCCTCTCCCGCCAAACTCTTCTCTACAACCTATAATAGTTATAAACTGTGTCTATCACTCTGGTGTGATAGATACACTTAGCAATGAAACAACAATTATTAGTAAGATCAAGATTCTCCAACGACCAAGACACAATAAGCAACAGTTGAAGGTGAACTACCAAACACAGGCGGATACACAAGGACCGTTGGTATATACCAAGCTGTTCCTCTTTATATGCGGCCTCAACCACTCGCGTATTGGTTTATTCAGAGCTTAAAACAATGCAGTGGTTCCGGAAGCTATTCGTTACCAGGCAACGTAGTCAAGAAATGACCAACGTCATTTTCCGAAGCATTATATACTCCAGATATCTGAAGAATATAAACCTGTAATGATTAGATCCGTTTGCATCGAGAAAATAAGTAGGAGCGGTGATGAGGATTCGAACCTATGCGCTTGGCGCAGGCACACCCCCCCCCGACAACTAGGCCACGACACTGTCAAAAAGGATTGCAAGCTGCAGTTCTACTGAACATACGAGGGTTCCTGAGGCTTCCACTGAAGCCGGATTTACACACATTCCCCCCCCCCCCTCATGCCCTCTGGCTCTGTCATCTAGGAGTGTTCCACCTGTGACGCTTCTCTTTATATACACAGAGAGTAATCACACTAACGTGATGTGTGAGTGATTACTCTCTGTATGAGTGATTACTCTGTGTGTGAGTGATTACTCTCTGTATGAGTGATTACTCTGTGTGTGAGTGATTACTCTCTGTGTGTGAGTGATTACTCTCTGTGTGTGAGTGATTACTCTCTGTATGAGTGATTACTCTGTGTGTGAGTGATTACTCTCTGTATGAGTGATTACTCTGTGTGTGAGTGATTACTCTCTGTGTGTGAGTGATTACTCTCTGTGTGTGAGTGATTACTCTCTGTATGAGTGATTACTCTGTGTGTGAGTGATTACTCTCTGTATGAGTGATTACTCTGTGTGTGAGTGATTACTCTCTGTGTGTGAGTGATTACTCTCTGTGTGTGAGTGATTACTCTCTGTGTGTGAGTGATTACTCTGTGTGTGAGTGATTACTCTCTGTGTGTGAGTGATTACTCTCTGTGTGTGAGTGATTACTCTCTGTGTGTGAGTGATTACTCTGTGTGTGAGTGATTACTCTCTGTGTGTGAGTGATTACTCTCTGTGTGTGAGTGATTACTCTGTGTGTGAGTGATTACTCTGTGTGTGTGAGTGATTACTCTGTGTGTGAGTGATTACTCTGTGTGTGAGTGATTACTCTCTGTGTGTGAGTGATTACTCTCTGTGTGTGAGTGATTACTCTGTGTGTGAGTGATTACTCTCTGTGTGTGAGTGATTACTCTCTGTGTGTGAGTGATTACTCTGTGTGTGAGTGATTACTCTGT
The DNA here is from genome assembly GCF_040958095.1 of Procambarus clarkii. NCBI lineage: Eukaryota > Metazoa > Arthropoda > Malacostraca > Decapoda > Cambaridae > Procambarus > Procambarus clarkii. Next base: position 29,548,211 of record NC_091152.1, on the reverse strand, counting down.
GTGTGAGTGATTACTCTCTATGTGTGAGTGATTACTCTCTGTGTGTGAGTGATTACTCTGTGTGTGAGTGATTACTCTGTGTGTGAGTGATTACTCTCTGTCTGAGTGATTACTCTCTGTGTGAGTGATTACTCTCTGTCTGAGTGATTACTCTCTGTGTGAGTGATTACTCTCTGTGTGAGTGATTACTCTCTGCGTGAGTGATTACTCTCTGTGTGAGTGATTACTCTCTGTGTGTGAGTGATTACTCTGTGTGTGAGTGATTACTTTGTGTGTGAGTGATTACTCTCTGTGTGTGAGTGATTACTCTCTGTGTGTGAGTGATTACTCTGTGTGTGAGTGATTACTCTGTGTGTGTGAGTGATTACTCTGTGTGTGAGTGATTACTCTGTGTGTGAGTGATTACTCTCTGAGTGTGAGTGATTACTCTGTGTGTGAGTGATTACTCTGTGTGTGAGTGATTACTCTGTGTGTGAGTGATTACTCTGTGTGTGAGTGATTACTCTGTGTATTCGTTCGCATGTTGCCACAGCCGTGCAAGATGCCTGGCTGTGACACCTTCACCTCCCTGCAGGCACTGAGGCTCGTGATGTGAGTGCTCTCACTCCACTTGTGTCAGTGTTCACTACATCTCTCTCATCGGGACAACATTATTATCTGGTAATTTACTCCGTCACCGGAGGCTCCAGCAGGAACCTGGAGCATCACATAGCTGGAGAAAAAGATTTCAAATATATGGTCAACATTTGTGTGTGTACCATATTAGGGGAGGGGGGCCGGACGAACTGCAGGCTTCCTGTCCCCGTAGAGACCACTGGAAATAACGACCCTCAGGTAAATTCCGGCAAATTAGTATTTATATACAATAGAGGACACTATCCTAATGACTCGACTTTATATATGAATGATTCGACTCTCTAATCGGGCAAGAAACAATGGTTTACCTCTTCTATAAAGAGCTGTTATGCAACTTTGTGCAAGTGATTAAGTCTTGCGTCACGCAGATGACGCGAAGATAAAAGTTATAGCTAATGAGCAAAGTTTATTTGTATTAAATGTCTTTCACTGAATTTTGAATTGCTTTTATTTTTCTTGTCCGACTTTATTGTTTGCAAAAAAATACTTGAGCCGAACACACACACTGACAGGTGTGTCTCTGTGCTAGCAGGTGTGTCTCTGTGCTAGCAGGTGTGTCTCTGTGCTAGCAGGTGTGTCTCTGTGCTAGCAGGTGTGTCTCTGTGCTAGCAGGTGTGTCTGTGCTAGCAGGTGTGTCTCTGTGCTAGCAGGTGTGTCTGTGCTAGCAGGTGTGTCTCTGTGCTAGCAGGTGTGTCTGTGCTAGCAGGTGTGTCTCTGTGCTAGCAGGTGTGTCTGTGCTAGCAGGTGTGTCTCTGTGCTAGCAGGTGTCTCTGTGTTAGCAGGTGTCTCTGTGCTAGCAGTTGTGTCTCTGTGCTAGCAGGTGTGTCTCTGTGCTAGCAGGTGCGACTCTGTGCTAGCAGGTATGTCTCTGCACTAGCAGGTGTGTCTCTGTGCTAGCAGGTGCGACTCTGCGCTAGCAGGTGTGTCTCTGTGCTAGCAGGTGTGTCTCTGTGCTAGCAGGTGTGTCTCTGTGCTAGTAGGTGTGTCTCTGTGCTAGCAGGTGTGTCTGTGCTAGCAGGTGTGTCTCTGTGCTAGCAGGTGTGTGTCTGTGCTAGCAGGTGTGTGTCTGTGCTAGTAGGTGGGTCTCTGTGCTAGCAGGTGTGTGTCTGTGCTAGCAGATGTGTCTCTGTGCTAGCAGGTGGGTCTCTGTGCTAGTAGGTGTGTCTCTGTGCTAGCAGGTGTGTCTCTGTGCTAGCAGGTGTGTCTCTGTGCTAGTAGGTGTGTCTCTGTGCTAGTAGGTGTGTCTCTGTGCTAGCAGGTGTGTCTCTGTGCTAGCAGGTGTGTGTCTGTGCTAGCAGGTGTGTCTCTGTGCTAGTAGGTGTGTCTCTGTGCTAGCAGGTGTGTCTCTGTGCTAGCAGGTGGGTCTCTGTGCTAGCAGGTGTGTGTCTGTGCTAGCAGGTGTGTCTCTGTGCTAGTAGGTGTGTCTCTGTGCTAGCAGGTGTGTCTCTGTGCTAGCAGGTGTGTCTCTGTGCTAGCAGGTGTGTCTCTGTGCTAGTAGGTGTGTCTCTGTGCTAGCAGGTGTGTCTGTGCTAGCAGGTGTGTCTCTGTGCTAGCAGGTGTGTGTCTGTGCTAGTAGGTGTGTCTCTGTGCTAGCAGGTGTGTCTCTGTGCTAGCAGGTGTGTCTCTGTGCTAGTAGGTGTGTCTCTGTGCTAGCAGGTGGGTCTCTGTGCTAGCAGGTGTGTCTCTGTGCTAGCAGGTGTGTCTCTGTGCTAGTAGGTGTGTCTCTGTGCTAGCAGGTGTGTCTCTGTGCTAGCAGGTGTGTCTCTGTGCTAGTAGGTGTGTCTCTGTGCTAGCAGGTGTGTCTCTGTGCTAGCAGGTGTGTCTCTGTGCTAGCAGGTGTGTCTCTGTGCTAGCAGGTGGGTCTCTGTGCTAGCAGGTGTGTCTGTGCTAGTAGGTGTGTCTCTGTGCTAGCAGGTGTGTCTGTGCTAGCAGGTGCGTCTCTGTGCTAGTAGGTGTGTCTCTGTGCTAGCAGGTGTGTCTGTGCTAGCAGGTGTGTCTGTGCTAGTAGGTGTGTCTCTGTGCTAGCAGGTGTGTCTGTGCTAGCAGGTGTGTCTCTGTGCTAGTAGGTGTGTCTGTGCTAGCAAGTGTCTCTGTGCTAGCAGGTGTGTCTCTGTGCTAGTAGGTGTGTCTCTGTGCTAGCAGGTGTGTCTGTGCTAGCAGGTGTGTCTCTGTGCTAGTAGGTGTGTCTGTGCTAGCAGGTGCGTGTCTGTGCTAGCAGGTGTGTCTCTGTGCTAGCAGGTGTGTCTCTGTGCTAGCAGGTGGGTCTCTGTGCTAGCAGGTGTGTCTCTGTGCTACCAGGTGTGTGTCTGTGCTAGCAGGTGGGTCTCTGTGCTAGCAGGTGTGTGTCTGTGCTAGCAGGTGGGTCTCTGTGCTAGCAGGTGTGTCTCTGTGCTAGCAGAGACGCACCTATTTGGAATTATTCTAGTAGATACCCTTCTATTTCATTCCACTTGCTAACTACCTATATTCTAAATGGTTTTGTTGTATTGCATAATAATAGTTCTTGCGTCAACCTTCAAGCAGGCATTATTCTTTAACCAAGTCTTGGGTGAAGACAAATTCTCGCTACTCAAACAGAGAATTATGTCTCGCTTCATGTTTTTTATTATCAAAATCCTTCTTCTGTACTGATTGCATTAAAATATTTCATGTTATAGTTTATCTTATCTCTTTGTACAATGCATAAGACATTGTAGCCTTAGTTTTTCTGCCTTAAATGTCTGGAATTTTCAAGCACCTCAAAAAAGATGGGAATTTTCCTCAGGGTTGTTAGATATTTCTCCTATAAAATGCTGCCCACTGTTACGTACTCCTAGCAGAATACGTATATAAATTTAAAATAGCATTTTTGTTCTATTATATCATTGCCTGTATATGTACACACATTGTGTTTTTGGTAAATTATCGTGTGGTGTGGCAGCGTCAGTGGAGACAGGAGCGCGGTTGCTTTGCACACGTCTATTACCTGTTAAATTCGGAAGCTGGACCTGTTCAGTTGAGAGTTCCAGATGTCACTTTTATTTAGTTTAGGTAATTGTTTATTGTCTGCAATTAAACAGGTGGCATTATACTTATATATTTTGTAAGTAACTATTATCTGTAATTTGCAGTCTTATGTGTTTTGAGAACAAGTGGTTGTTCAATTAGTTTTAAATATTAAAAAGTCCTTAGTTTCCATCCCTCATCCTGGGATGAGGCAGACGGGAGGTGAGAATTTGGGTGGCGACAGAGCGAGAGTTCAGTAGCTTCGAGGGACCAGGAAGAGTAACATGTGGGAGATAAGTCTGTTTACTTCTTGTTGTGCCATATTTTATTATGTTATATTAAGTGAGATGACAATACTTTTGTTTGTTGTATAAGTTAACTTGACCATCTGTGTTTTTATATTATACTGTCTTGAATATATATCTATATAATATTTTGTATCTATTCTTCAGTCCTAAAGGAAGATTTTTATTTATGTGCTCATTACTTATCAAGGGGTTATACTGGTGACCCGCTCTTGAGAACAGCAGTTTTCTCGTATCCCTAGACGTAATTAAAGCTTGGCTGCTGTAGGGTCACGAGCCGTAACGAACGATAGGTAACAAAGAGTTATGGGGGCCTGTCCGGGATATATTGTTCCCACTTAACCTTAACTATGCTAATCTAACCTTGCCTTCCTAGGGAGCAGTGTGTCAAGTGTCTGTGTGTTTTATAAGAACTATTCCATGTGCCAAGCAAGCTTTCCTGTGTGTCAAGTAACAACGTTTCACGATTTTGAGGTAAGTCATCCTATATATTTTGTTTGTGCAGTGAGGCCAAGCGAATTTTCAGTGTGGTGACAATTTTACAGTGAAGTGTAGTGCAGTGACATTGTTTTAATTATTGTTGTGAATCAAGTGCCAAGTGTTAGTAACGATGGAGGAGAAAGTTGCAGCGTTGGTGGCTCACCCAGACTTTGAAGGGATTAAGAGCCTTAAAAAGACTGAGTTAATACAAATGGCAAATCAGTTGGATTTGACCGCCAACAATAGAATGGTTAAAGCCCAAATATTGAAAGTCATTGTGACACATTTTGTTGAGAATGGAGAGTTAGATAAAGAAATTCTAGAAGAGTTAAGAGAGGAGTCGAGTGATCAGATGACGTTAAAGCGTCTTGAGTTAGAAGCTCGCCAATTAGAGCTTGAAGCTCAAAAAGAACAGAAAATATTAGAGGCTGAAGCTCGTCAAAGAGAGCTTGAAGCTCAAAAAGAACAGCAAATATTAGAGGCTGAAGCTCAGCAGAGGGAGCTTGAGACTAGACGTTTAGAAATTGAGGCACAGTTGCAAATAGAAGCCACAAAAAAGCAACAATTAGAGATTCAACAACAAATGGCTGACACTAACTTCAGGCTTGAATCACAGCGTATGGCAGCTGGGCATGGAAATACTAGTAATGTTTCAATAAATAGTGATAATAATCCCATCAGGACGCATAAGTATATAGAGTTGCCCAAGTTAAATGAGGAGGATCCTGAGGTTTTCTTTGCACATTTTTATAAAATTGCCATCAGTATGAACTGGCCAAGGGATCAGTGGGTAGCCATTATGCAGTCTCAATTTAAGGGGCGTAGTCAGGAGGTTTTCACATCCCTCCCTGACGCTCATAGCTTTGATTACGAATTTGTAAAGAAAAGCATCTTAAATGCATACCAAATAAATCCAGAGGCACTCAGGCAAAAGTTTAGGAACCTAAGGAGGATAAGGGATCAGACAATAGCAGATTTTACTCGTCAGAAGACGAATTTTTGCAACAGATGGTTAAAGTCACTTTCAGTCACTGACTTTGATGCTCTAAAGAATCTTCTTATAATGGAAGAAGTATTGTCATGTCTCCCAGACCAGTTGTCTACTTTTATGGCAGAACAAAAGAATGTAACAGACATTTATGAGCTGTCAAAGCTCGCGGATGAGCATGAGTTGTTGACTAAGGCCCAGTTTACGGCCACTTCACCTAAGTCTAGTCGTAGAGTAAATTATAATGCTCACCGAACTCCTTATCAGAATCCATCCAGTCCTAGTACTCCAGTTACTCCCATGAGCTCTTCTCTTACAAAACCTAACCCTGCTACTTCATTGTCAGGAATGTCAAATAATAATAAGGTTATTTCTAAACCTACAGTTGGTTCTACCAGTGTGTCCACTGTAAGGTCTTGTTCCCATTGTAAGAGAAAAGGCCATGGAATTAATTCCTGTTTTATATTGCACCCTGAGTTACGACCAACTGGTCTCATTTATTGCAGAGGTGTGCAAAATAAACTTACTAATAAACATGTAACTGTAAACCCCAATTGGGTGAAACAGTATTCACCATATATGTCTTCAGGTGAAGTTTTGTGTATTAATGGGAAGTGGAAGCCAGTGGTTATTCTTCGTGATACAGGTGCTTCCCAAACCATAATTTCATCCAGTATTCTTTCTGATGTTGAAAAGAGAGATACTGGAAAGTTTGTTGTTCTTCAGAGTGTTGCAGGATGTAAAACTGTACCTCTAATAGACATTAATTTCAGATCCACCATTACACCAAGTTTATGCACTGTGGGTGTTAGTACACAGTTGCCCATCCCAGGTGTGGATGTTATATTGGGTAATGATGTGGCCATAAATCATGTTGTGGGTGAGATTGATCCCCGTTTGTGTAAACAGCCAGTTGCAGACCATGTTTATTCTGCCTGTTCTGAAGTTAGTTCTATGAATGAACCTGTTGTAGAAGATGGTTTTGTCCATTCTACCTGTGTTGATGTCAGTACTAATATAAATCCAGTTGTCAGTTCTGATGTTGTTACTCAAGCATTTGTTCCAGTAACCAGTACCCCTTCAGTGGAGAAGTGGGATGTGGTTGTTCCAGATTCCTGTGTGGCCGATTTAGTTGTTGAGAGTAAGCCTGATACTATGACTCTGCTTTATTCCAATAAATTGGGAAAGGATGTCCATGTATCATTGTCTTGCCCGCTCACTACGAACGTTGTGCCAGGAGTTGAGAGAAACTTAAAAGCCACGACTCTGTATTCCAGCCAAGTGAATGGTTTAGGACAAGATGTCGGGTTGGTAGAAGTATTCCCGCTCACTCCAAGTTTAGAATCAGTTGTCGAGAGTAAGTCCGTTGTAGAGGCCCCGCCTCACCCTAGTCAAGGTGATATAATAGGGGAGGAGGTCAAACTACCTGTTACTTGCCCGCTCGTTTCAGATTCCCTTCATTTATGTGCATTGAGTAGAACTGACCCTAAGATTTCAGAGAGAAGCAAGGAGACAGTCTGTACTGTAGATCCAGTTTTGGAGAGTGTGGGAAAGCAGCCAGAGGATCAGCTTCTGTTGAGTAGATGGAGACCCATTGAGCCTCCCTCTTCAGTTGTCTGTGAGGATGTGACCCAGCTTGGTAGTGATATTATTGATTGTGAGCAGACAGTACTCCGAGCAGCTCCAGAAGTCATGGGAGGAACTTTTGGTAAAATCATTGAGAGTGGTAAGGTAGCATTTGGATCTAAGTTGCGGAGTGGTGATTCTTATTCCATGTGGAGTAAGTATTTCTCATTGTGTACATTGAGTCAGAGTGTGTGTAGGATGTTGAAATCTACTTTTATTCTGCAGGAGCCATTTTCTTGTGAAGTAATGGACTGTGGGACATCTTTGTCCAGCCTTGTGGTTGAGCAGAGAGAGTTTACTCAAGTAGGTTGTGCATCCAGTTCTGAGGAAGTGGTGAGTTATGCTAGAGCAGTGTCTCTATATTCAGATCCAGTTAAATTTGATGCACGAGTGATAAAAGTGTATGTTCCACTCAAGTGTGGTGTTGACCTTCAGAGTCATATTGTGGGTGAAGGATTAAATCATACTGGGGAGCAGATGTTTGAGGCTCCAGGTGTGTATTTCAAGTTGGGGGATAAGGTTATCCTACCTAGAGTTAATCATTGTGAAGGGTTTCAGATTGTCCTTGGGTGTTTCCCAGGTAATCTGCTGTTCATCTTCAAGATGTTAAGACCCTTAAACCTCTTGGTTGATTGGTTGTCATCAGACGTAAATCACTTGGGAAGTGATGGTGAGGGTTGTAAAGTTTTCGGCATGTTTTATTTAGTCTTTTGGAAGACTAGACGGTTGATGAAAGTGTGTGTTGTGTTCAAGTTCACCATCAGGGGGTGTGAACTTGTCTTCGGAGTTATGATTGAGATATGGTGCCTAGGCATATGCCTGTTTTCTTTCACTGATCGTTATGACAGAGTTATGAGGCAATTGATTTCTGTGTTCCTTATGGATCATCTGAGTCAGTTCGATCAGGTAGTCTTTGCACTTATCTTGGGTTGTATTTCTTGGTTTGAAGGTCAAAGGTTTGCTAAGGCGGTGTCTTGTGTTTCGGAAGGTTCTATGAATGGGAAAGTTTTATACATAATTGTGAGGTTTAATGCTAATTTCTCTAATTTTAGTATCCATTGGGCGAGAGTATGTGTTCCACAGAGGATCAAGTGTGATGAAGAGCAGATGTCTGTGTCAGAGCATACCCAGGAGAAGTCCCAAATCTACTTAACATCCAGTCAGCTTCAATTAAGCAGTTCAGCTCCAGAAAAAGGGAGTAATGGAAAATGGAGTCTGTCTTGGAAAACTTCACCATGTGGAAAAGGGATCACATGGAAATACGGAACTGATCTCGGAGAAATAGTAGAAACATATGAAAAGCTAAATTGCCATGATAACTGTGTGAAAGCAGCTACCTTTATTGACAATTCTATTCATGCTAATAATGATACTGTTGTAGATAGGAGTGTGAAATATGATCTGAAACAAAGTGAAATAAATGAGATAGTACCTTGGAGAGATAAATTTGCATACTCCAGTGACACATATGTAGAACATAGTCATAAGACTGAACTTTCTGTGTTTCCTGTAAGACTATATTTGGAGTGTTTTCATTTTTGTCCAGAAATGTGTTCTAATTACTTTTACATGTTTGGTGTAATTAATACCATAAATCTCAAGTGTCATACATTTTACTTTGGAAAAATGCCATTGATCTTCAATTTATTGCATTTTTTTTCTTGGAGGTGGAAGTGTTACGTACTCCTAGCAGAATACGTATATAAATTTAAAATAGCATTTTTGTTCTATTATATCATTGCCTGTATATGTACACACATTGTGTTTTTGGTAAATTATCGTGTGGTGTGGCAGCGTCAGTGGAGACAGGAGCGCGGTTGCTTTGCACACGTCTATTACCTGTTAAATTCGGAAGCTGGACCTGTTCAGTTGAGAGTTCCAGATGTCACTTTTATTTAGTTTAGGTAATTGTTTATTGTCTGCAATTAAACAGGTGGCATTATACTTATATATTTTGTAAGTAACTATTATCTGTAATTTGCAGTCTTATGTGTTTTGAGAACAAGTGGTTGTTCAATTAGTTTTAAATATTAAAAAGTCCTTAGTTTCCATCCCTCATCCTGGGATGAGGCAGACGGGAGGTGAGAATTTGGGTAGCGACAGAGCGAGAGTTCAGTAGCTTCGAGGGACCAGGAAGAGTAACATGTGGGAGATAAGTCTGTTTACTTCTTGTTGTGCCATATTTTATTATGTTATATTAAGTGAGATGACAATACTTTTGTTTGTTGTATAAGTTAACTTGACCATCTGTGTTTTTATATTATACTGTCTTGAATATATATCTATATAATATTTTGTATCTATTCTTCAGTCCTAAAGGAAGATTTTTATTTATGTGCTCATTACTTATCAAGGGGTTATACTGGTGACCCGCTCTTGAGAACAGCAGTTTTCTCGTATCCCTAGACGTAATTAAAGCTTGGCTGCTGTAGGGTCACGAGCCGTAACGAACGATAGGTAACACCCACTATACAAGTCTCATTGGTTCTTGCCTTAATTTCTCATCTCACATCTGAGAAGATGGGTTAAGGTAATTACAATTAATGTTCACAAAATAGTGTGTAATTTGGTAGTTGGAGGTCAGTAATGGGGTGATGACGTGAGAGGTGGCAGTGTGTTTTGTTATGATCTGAGAGTTCCTTCTCGCACGAAGCCCTACTGGGATTACTGGCCGGGATTACTGACGGTGATGGCACTAATTGCCGGTAGATCTCATGTGACAATTCCCGAGGAATTAGTATATGACTCTTGTTACACCTATTAATTATTTTATCCTAATCTGCTTTGTCAATACTTCTTACAACCTTAAATGTCGCAATCCATAATGCATTGAATTACATCCAGAATTTTTTTTTATTCATATCAGTAGAAAGAGGCTTTCTCCAACATTACAATACTTACTACAGTTATTTAGTTTAACAAATCATTGAGGGAAGTAATTTCTTCACATATAACAACGTGTAGTGACTTCAGGACCCCTACAACACGGCGGAGTTGTATAATATATGTGTGTGGATCAGAGACTTGTGTTTACTTAACCCTTGTCTGGTGGATATTAGGCCACTGGAAACGTAATTCCAGTTCAGAAATACATTCTCACAAACACCAATAACAATACATTCTTCACTACCGAGATCTGTAAGGAATGTGACTGGATATATGAGTCCAATAATAGCTTCAGTGCTTGTACCTTTACACCTTCTGGTTCTGTACCCAGCCCGGCCTCCTAAGCTGCCCCAGCGTCAGGAAACTGTCGTATGAAAGTGCCCTTATCCTAACCTACCACAGGACCCAAAACAGAAAACGGGACAGTATGTCAATTTCACGAGTTGCTTCCATTTTCTGGTATGACAAATTTTGACGTTAAGTGCAGTATACGTCAAAATGCGACGTTCTATTGGGAGGACGTGTTGGTGTGCCACAGTAGAGGCAGGTCTGGCCTGAGGGGGGAACTTGTTTAATCAAGCTTCGTACCTACGCTTGACCTCTCAAATTTTAGCTTATTGCAGCTTACAAATGTTCATCTGAGACTCATGCTTCACCTGACGAAGAATTGTCACCTTCCCCCCCCCCCCAAAAAAAAAGAAAGAAAACGTATTCCTGCTTTTCAAAATGTACTTTCAATACCAGTTTGAAAATATATTAAAAAAAAGTCAGTATTTTATATTCAAGGTGACTCTTGTAAAGCCTCAGGAACCTTGCTACACATGTTTATAAAGAATGGGGAAATTAGTATTAGCCATGAAGAGGATTCGAACCCGCTCACTGAGGACTCCCAAGCAAATCCTACTGATTTTCTCTGTGGTACATAATGTACTTTAATTGTGCATCTAACTTTATAAGGAATTTTAGCAACGTTTCAAAATTGTATTTGAAGAAATCAGAAAAACTGCCGTTCTATATATATATATATATTTTTTATTAACAAAAGGATTACTTTAAACCATTTAATTCGTGATGGTTTAATGCTAAAACTATTGATTTGGATCGAAATTTTAGGGTTGAATTGCATCACGCTGCCAATATTTTCTTACTGGTTAAAGAACAAAAGGCCAAAAATACAAACCCTTGCACACACTATTATCTCTGTGTAAAGATATTTGCAACACTTCACTAACGTAAAACAATATTGAATGAGCCGCATAAATAAAACCAATCGTTCTAATAACGTGAAAAATTCACTTGCAAAGCCTAACATCAATTGATAGTCTTGGTGCGAGAAGGAACTGTGAGACCATAACAAAACACACTGCCACCTCTCACGTCATCAACCCATTACTGACCTCCAACTACCAAATTACACACTATTTTGTGAACATTAATTGTAATTATCTTAACCCTCGTTCACAGAGGCCAGAAGAGGCCGTAATAGCCAGCAGCCACGACTCGTTGCCTGTGATACATTGTATGATGTGATATTACCTTGTTGATATTCAGTGGTAACACTGTGTTAGTGATCACGGCCTTGCTCAATGTTGGGAGTGTGTGTGTGTGTGTGTGTGTGTGTACTCACCTATTTGTGCTTGCGGGGGTTGAGCTCTGGCTCTTTGGTCCCGCCTCTCAACCGTCAATCAACAGGTGTACAGGTTCCTGAGCCTATTGGGCTCTTTCATATCTACACTTGAAACTTTGTATGGAGTCAGCCTCCACCACATTGCTTCCTAATGCATTCCATTTGTCAACCACTCTGACACTAAAAAAGTTCTTTCTAATATCTCTGTGGCTCATTTGGGCACTCAGTTTCCACCTCTGTCCTCTAGTGCGTGTGCCCCTTATGTTAAATAGCCTTTCTTTATCAACTCTGTCGATTCCCTTGAGAATCTTGAATGTGGTGATCACGTCCCCCCTAACTCTTCTGTCTTCCAACGAAGTGAGGTTCAATTCCCGTAGTCTCTCCTCGTAACTCATACCTCTCAGCTCGGGTACTAGTCTGGTGGCAAACCTTTGAACCTTTTCCAGTTTAGTCTTATGCTTGACTAGATATGGACTCCATGCTGGAGCCGCATACTCCAGGATTGGTCTGACATATGTGGTATATAATGTTCTGAAAGATTCCTTACACAAGTTTCTAAAGGCCGTTCTTATGTTAGCCAACCTGGCATATGCTACTGATGTTATCCTCTTGATATGAGCTTCAGGGGACAGGTCTGGCGTGATATCAACCCCCAGGTCTTTCTCTCTCTCTGACTCTTGAAGTATTTCATCTCCCAAGTGATACCTTGTATCAGGTCTCCTGCTTCCTACCCCTATCTTCATTAAATTACATTTGCTTGGGTTAAACTCTAACATCCATTTGTTCGACCATTCCTGCAGCTTGTCCAGGTTTTCTTGAAGTCTCAAGCTGTCCTCCTCTGTCTTAATCCTTCTCATAATTTTGGCGTCGTCAGCAAACATTGAGAGGAATGAGTCTATACCCTCTGGGAGATCATTTACGTATATCAGAAACAGGATAGGTCCAAGCACAGAGCCCTGCGGGACTCCACCGGTGACGTTCCGCCAATCTGAGACCTCACCCCTCACAGAGACTCGCTGTCTTCTGTTGCTTAGGTACTCCCTTATCCAATGGAGTACCTTCCCTTTCACTCCAGCTTTTTCACTAGCCTCTTGTGTGATACTGTGTCAAAGGCTTTGTGGCCATCCAAAAATATGCAGTCTGCAACCCCTCAATTTCTTGCCTGATTTTTGTTGCCTGGTCGTAGAATTCAATTAATCCTGTGAGGCAGGACTTGCCATCCCTGAACCCATGTTGATGCTGTGTTACAAAGTTCCTTCGCTCCAGATGTTTCACTAGCTTTTTTCGCACAATCTTCTCCAACAGCTTGCATGGTATGCAGGTTAGGGACACTGGCCTGTAGTTTAGTGCCTCCTGTCTATCCCCTTTCTTATATATCGGGACTACGTTAGCTGCTTTCCAAATTCAAGGCAGTTCCCCTGTTGCCAGTGATTCGTTATTCCCCAATGGAGAGTGGTAAGCAAAATGCATCTGCTCCTTCCTTAAGAATCCAAGAGGAGACTCCATCTGGCCCTATAGCCTTTGTCACCTTCAACTCTAGTAAAAGCTTCCTTACTTCCCCACTGGTAATCTCAAACTCTTCCAGTGGATCATGGTTAATTACTCCCTCCCTTATGTATGTGTGTGTGTGTGTGTGTGTGTGTGTGTGTGTGTGTGTGTGTGTGTGTGTGTGTGTGTGTGTGTGTGTGTGTGTGTGAGTGTGTGTGTGTGTGCGTGTGTGTGTACTCACCTAATTGTACTCACCTAATTGTGCTTGCGGGGGTTGAGCTCTGGCTCTTTGGTTCCGCCTCTCAACCGTCAATCAACTGGTGTACAGGTTCCTGAGCCTACTGGGCTTCATCATATCTTCACCTGAAGCTGTGTATGGAGTCAGCCTCCACCACATCACTGCCTAATGCATTCCATTTGTCAACCACTCTGGACACTGTTCTTTCTAACATCTCTGTGGCTCATTTGGGCGCTCAGTTTCCACCTGTGTTGCCTAGTGCGTGTGCCCCTTGTGTTAAATAGGCTGTCTTTATCTGCCCTGTCGATTCCCTTGAGAATCTTGAATGTGATGATCATGTCCCCCCTAACTCTTCTGTCTTCCAACGAAGTGAGGTTTAATTTCCGTAGTCTCTCCTCGTAGCTGTCAACTGTCTGGTGGGATGTGACCTTAACTGTCTGGGAGGGATGTGACCTTAACTGTCTGGGTGGTGTGTGACCTTAACTGTCTGGGTGGGATGTGACCTTAACTGTCTGGGTGGGGTGTGACCTTAACTGTCTGGGTGGTGTGTGACCTTAACTGTCTGGGTGGTGTGTGACCTTAACTGTCTGGGTGGGATGTGACCTTAACTGTCTGGGTGGGATGTGACCTTAACTGTCTGGGTGGGATGTGACCTTAACTGTCTGGGAGGGATGTGACCTTAACTGTCTGGGTGGGATGTGACCTTAACTGTCTGGGTGGGATGTGACCTTAACTGTCTGGGTGGGATGTGACCTTAACTGTCTGGGAGGGATGTGACCTTAACTGTCTGGGTGGGATGTGACCTTAACTGTCTGGGTGGGATGTGACCTTAACTGTCTGGGTGGTGTGTGACCTTAACTGTCTGGGTGAAGTGTGACCTTAACTGTCTGGGTGGGGTGTGACCTTAACTGTCTGGGTGGGATGTGACCTTAACTGTCTGGGTGGGGTGTGACCTTAACTGTTTGGGTGGGATGTGACCTTAACTGTCTGGGTGGGATGTGACCTTAACTGTCTGGGTGGGGATGTGACCTTAACTGTCTGGGTGGTGTGTGACCTTAACTGTCTGGGTGGGGATGTGACCTTAACTGTCTGGGTGGGGTGTGACCTTAACTGTCTGGGTGGGGTGTGACCTTAACTGTCTGGGTGGGATGTAACCTTAACTGTCTGGGTGGGGTGTGACCTTAACTGTCTGGGTGGGATGTGATCTTAACTGTCTGGGTGGGATGTGACCTTAACTGTCTGGGTGGTGTGTGACCTTAACTGTCTGGGTGGTGTGTGACCTTAACTGTCTGGGTGGGATGTGACCTTAACTGTCTGGGTGGGGTGTGACCTTAACTGTCTGGGTGGGGTGTGACCTTAACTGTCTGGGTGGGGTGTGACCTAAACTGTCTGGGTGGGGATGTGACCTTAACTGTCTGGGTGGGGTGTGACCTTAACTGTCCTGGGTGGGGTGTGACCTTAACTGTCTGGGTGGGATGTGACCTTAACTGTCTGGGAGGGATTGTGACCTTAACTGTCTGGGTGGGGTTGACCTTAACTGTCTGGGTGGGATGTGACCTTAACTGTCTGGGTGGGATGTGACCTTAACTGTCTGGGTGGGGTGTGAACCTTAACTGTCTGGGTGGGATGTGACCTTAACTGTCTGGGTGGGATGTGACCTTAACTGTCTGGTGGGGTGTGACCTTAACTGTCTGGGTGGGATGTGACCTTAACTGTCTGGGTGGGATGTGACCTTAACTGTCTGGGTGGGGTGTAACCTGCTGGAGAACCTAACTCCCTGGGTTAACTACTTGGCTACTTGGTTAACTACTTGGCTTAACTACCTGAGTTAATTGCTTGGCTTCATTCTTATCTGAAATTCGGCAAACAAAAAGATGAACTTAAGCAATATCTGTGTTTACAAATAAAATCCAGAGAGTGACTACAAGAGGAGTCAGTGCGCGTGAGGCAGCCGAGGAGGAGAGACGCTGGGCGTGAGTGCTCTGGAGACAGCTCTTGTTGTGCCTAACAAGAGCCATGTTATTGCCACAACTTGAGGAGAAGAAGATAACAGAAATGTTATGGAGAATCCAGCCGTGATCTGAGTGGTCCACTTCTCTTTGCTATTCAAGAATATAGCGGGAATTTGAGAAGGCCAAAACGCTCTTGAAGTTGACTCGGGGGTCTAGAAGATTTTTCATCATATGTAGTCATCTTTATTTGCATTTATTTCAAGATTCAGCTCTTGGACCCCGGCCCTCTATGTCTCTGGTCGACATTTGCAATGGCTTTCACCCTGTTATTATATCTACTTTTGATGCTATGTATGAATTAGTCTCAAGCACCTTAAATTGTTGTTCACACCTCTTGCCAAAATGAATGGATAAGGTTATCTTGAGGTTATCTTGAGATGATTTCGGGCTTTGTGTCCCCGCGGCCCGGTCCTAGACCTGGCCTCCACCCCCAGGAAGCAGCCCGTGACAGCTGACTACAGCCTGGTACCTATTTTACTGCTAGGTAACAGGAGCATAGGGTGAAAGAAACTCTACCCATTATTTCTCGCCGGGACCGGGATCGAACCCGGGACCACAGGATCACAAGTACAGCGTGCTGTCCGCTCGGCCGACCGGCTTCCAAGGTGCAGAGTCATGCTACAAATGGCGTCCGGAGCTAAAACACAAGAGCTACAAGGAGGGACTAGAGGCACTAAACATGCCACAACTAGAAGATACGAGAAAAAGAAAGCGACATGATCACCACCTACAAAATACTAACAGGAAGGGAAGGGAACTATCAGGGGAAAGCGCCAAGCCATTATGCCTATATAGCATTAGGAAGGTGTCAGGACGGGGAAAGGGGGGGGGGAATGGTGCCCAACTACTTGGACGGTCGGGGATTGAACGGCGACCTGCATGAAGCGACACCGTCGCTCTACCGTCAAGGCCAAACTTGAAGATGTCCACACTCTCACACTTGAAGATGTCCACACTCTCACACTTGAAGATGTCCACACTCTCACACTTGAAGGTGTCCACACACTCACACTTGAAGATGTCCACACACTGACTTGAAGATGTCCACACTCACACTTGCAGATGTCCACACTCACACTTGAAGATGTCCACACACTCACACTTGAAGATGTCCTCACTCACACTTGAAGATGTCCACACACTCGCACTTGAAGATGTCCTCACTCACACTTGAGATGTCCACACTTTCACTTGAAGATGTCCACACACTCGCACTTGAAGATGTCCTCACTCACACTTGAAGATGTCCTCACTCTCACTTGAAGATGTCCACACACTCACACTTGAAGGTGTCCACACTCACACTTGAAGGTGTCCACACACTCACACTTGAAGGTGTCCATACACTCACACTTGAAGGTGTCCACACACTCACACTTGAAGATGTCCACACACTGACTTGAAGATGTCCACACTCACACTTGAAGATGTCCACACACTGACTTGAAGATGTCCACACTCACACTTGAAGATGTCCACACACTCACACTTGAAGATGTCCTCACTCACACTTGAAGATGTCCACACTATCACTTGAAGATGTCCTCACTCACACTTGAAGATGTCCACACTATCACTTGAAGATGTCCACACACTCGCACTTGAAGATGTCCTCACTCTCACTTGAAGATGTCCACACACTCGCACTTGAAGATGTCCTCACTCTCACTTGAAGATGTCCACACACTCAAACTTGAAGATGTCCACACTCACACTTGAAGGTGTCCACACACTCACACTTGAAGGTGTCCATACACTCACACTTGAAGGTGTCCACACACTCACACTTGAAGATGTCCACACACTCACACTTGAAGGTGTCCACACACTCACACTTGAAGGTGTCCACACTCACACTTGAAGGTGTCCACACACTCACACTTGAAGGTGGTCCACACACTCACACTTGAAGATGTCCACACACTCACACTTGAAGGTGTCCTCACACTCACACTTGAAGGTGTCCATACACTCACACTTGAAGGTGTCCACACACTCACACTTGAAGATGTCCACACACCTCACACTTGAAGATGTCCACACACTCACACTTGATGGTGTCCACACTCACACTTGAAGGTGTCCACACACTCACACTTGAAGATGTCCACACACTCACACTTGAAGGTGTCCACACTCACACTTGAAGATGTCCACACACTCACACTTGAAGGTGTCCACACACTCACACTTGAAGGTGTCCACACACTCACACTTGAAGGTGTCCACACACTCACACTTGAAGATGTCCACACACTCACACTTGAAGGTGTCCACACTCGCACTTGAAGGTGTCCATACACTCACACTTGAAGAGGTCCACACACTCACACTTGAAGGTGTCCATACACTCACACTTGAAGGTGTCCACACTCACACTTGAAGAAAGAGTTCACAAACGGAAGATATCGGTTTGACTGAAAAGATTTTCTCTTCCAGCAAACACAAATCCCTTATTTTCCCGACACTTCCCACTCCAACTTCTCCAGAATACAAACACAACTGTCAGGAAATACAACTTAGAATGAGTGATGTGTATATATAATAGTGCCGCAGGTATACAGGATACAGTAATATCATCAGTCAATGAATTGAATTAATTTACAATGCATACTGACACGCATTTTGAGTTGTATTAAAGTTCGCTTTATGTTGCATGAGCTGTGTGTTGGGAGTGATTTGATCCATTATCGTCCTGGAATCTGTTGATGGAGAGTGGTGAGAATGTAATATTTTTTGGGTATAAATTCATTGAAAGATTAGTTTCCATTTGCTGTTGAAATTGTATTCTGATCGCTAGATATTAATTGTATTTTGTTATTATGACTTCCTCAAGGGTAAATAATTGAATGTAAACTTATGTAAACTATCCCAAGCCATAAATGTACTAAACAGACATTTGTGAATAAACTTATTGAAATGAAATTGCTTGCGTCACAGCAATGTCAGCTGCTGTGGCTGACTTCCGGTCTCCAACTCCACATCAGTACTTGATATGACTCTCGCTGCAGGCCCTCTGTAGCGCAGTGTTCTTCCTATATAGTGTCACAGTACACACCGAATACAGATTTCCTTGCAGCGAGGCTGAAGCTGACAGGGATGATCAGCATAGCTTGCTCTGCCAGAGCACAGAGCGCTGGCACTCGAAACACAATGAAGTTAGCGGTATCATTCAGCGGAGCCTGACACAATGCTGAATGTCCAGCAGAGAGAGAGCCCTGTTACCTAATGTACCATAGCTCAACCAACCTCGTTGGTCGCCAGATGGGATATCAGTGCACCCCAGGATGAACTGTAAGCAGTTGGTGTGGGGAATACAAGTGTGTATCAACCTTGGCTAACACCTACATTGACTTTAGTGTTGCACATTCTTGTAGTACAGCCAGAACACTGAAGTACCACTACAATTTTGTCTCCACTTGGCCTACAATGCAAGGCCCGATTTGCCTAATAAGCCAACTTTTCCTGAAGATATGTATTTTTGTCTATTTGTTTTCATGTGAAATGATAAAGCTTCCCATCACATTATATATCAGATAATTTTGTTTAATTTGAGTTCAAATAAACGAAAAAAAATATAACCAAACCTAACCTACCTAACCTAACATAACTTAGTAATAACATGTTCATAATATATATTAATTTAAATAAGCCAACTGAAATTTCTTTTTGTAAAATAAACGAAAGTCACTCTTCCTATTAAGCAAATTGTGCCTTGCATACTAGGCCGAGTAGTGGGTTCTGGCATTTAGGAACGATATATATATATATATATATTAGTATATTTTGGTAGCAGTCTTTCCTGTAGACATATATTATTAAATATGACCGAAAAAGTAAGATTAATAATTCTAACACGAATTTTCTCAATCTTTCGTACATTATGCTTCACTGTGGAGGTAAATCAAAAATCACTTCTCCAAATTCATTTTTATTTCTAGTCTGACGCGACACGGGCGCGTTTCGTAAAACTTATTACATTTTCAAAGACTTCACAAATACACAACTGATTAGAACTTGCGTTTCCCTGATTTTATATCTACATTTGAGTGAGGTGGGAAGGGTGATGTGGCATTACATTTGAGTGAGGTGGGAAGGATGATGTGGCATTAACACAAGACAGAACACTAGAGGATATTAATAGGGTATTAAAAGTATCAACACAAGACAGAACAGAAACAATGGGTATTGAATAGAAGTGTTTGTAGAAAGCCTATTGGTCCATATTTCTTGATGCTTCTATATTGGAGCGGAGTCTTGAGGTGGGTAGAATATAGTTGTGGCAATAATTGGCTGTTGATTGCTGGTGTTGACTTCTTGATGTGTAGTGCCTCGCAAACGTCAAGCCGCCTGCTATCGCTGTATCTATCGATGATTTCTGTGTTGTTTACTAGGATTTCTCTGGCGATGGTTTGGTTATGGGAAGAGATTATATGTTCCTTAATGGAGCCCTGTTGTTTATGCATCGTTAAACGCCTAGAAAGAGATGTTGTTGTCTTGCCTATATACTGGGTTTTTTGAGCTTACAGTCCCCAAGTGGGCATTTGAAGGCATAGACGACGTTAGTCTCTTTTAAAGCGTTCTGTTTCGTGTCTGGAGAGTTTCTCATGAGTAGGCTGCCGTTTTTCTGGTTTTATAGTAAATCGTCAGTTGTATCCTCTGATTTTTGTCTGTAGGGATAACGTTCTATTAACAATATCTTTCAGGACCCTTTCTTCTGTTTTATGAGCTGTGGAAAAAGAAGTTCCTGTAAAATAGTCTAATAGGGGGTATAGGTGTTGTGTTAGTTGTCTCTTCGGAGGTTGCATGGCTTTTCACTTTCCTTCTTATGATGTCTTCGATGAAACATTGGAGAAGCCGTTATTGACTAGAACCTGCCTTACCCTACAGTGGGTTTGCAAACTTCTACATGGGTACCATCGAGCAAAAAGTCTTAGTCGACATGAACTTGAAACTGGCCATATACTGCAGGTATGTTGACGACATTTTTACACAGGTACCTGATGTCAGACATCTGCAGGAGCTGAAGGAGGCATTGAGCAGAGTTCCGTGCTGCGTTTCACTTACGAGACGGAAAAGGATGGGAAGCTGCCTTTCTAGATGTTAACAGTCATGGAAAAGGGCGGAGGTTTCCACACTGCAGTCTACACAAAGGAAACAAACATAGGAATGTGCCTAAATGCCAACAGCGACTGCCCTGACAGGTACAAGAGGAGTGTTGTTAACGCATACGTCGACCGTGCTCTCAGCCACAGCTCAGAATGGAAGCAAGTCGACGAAGAACTCTGTAGGGTAAGGCAGGTTCTAGTCAATAACGGCTTCTCCAATGGTTTCATCGAAGACATCATAAGAAGGAAAGTGAAAAGCCATGCAACCTCCGAAGAGACAACTAACACAACACCTATACCCCCTATTAGACTATTTTACAGGAACTTCTTTTCCACAGCTCATAAAACAGAAGAAAGGGTCCTGAAAGATATTGTTAATAGAAACGTTATCCCTACAGACAAAAATCAGAGGATACAACTGACGATTTACTATAAAACCAGAAAAACGGCCAGCCTACTCATGAGAAACTCTCCAGACACGAAACAGAACGCTTTAAAAGAGACTAACGTCGTCTATGCCTTCAAATGCCCACTTGGGGACTGTAAGCTCCAAAAAACCCAGTATATAGGCAAGACAACAACATCTCTTTCTAGGCGTTTAACGATGCATAAACAACAGGGCTCCATTAAGGAACATATAATCTCTTCCCATAACCAAACCATCGCCAGAGAAATCCTAGTAAACAACACAGAAATCATCGATAGATACAGCGATAGCAGGCGGCTTGACGTTTGCGAGGCACTACACATCAAGAAGTCAACACCAGCAATCAACAGCCAATTATTGCACAACTATATTCTACCCACCTCAAGACTCCGCTCCAATATAGAAGCATCAAGAAATATGGACCAATAGGCTTTCTACAAACACTTCTATTCAATACCCATTGTTTCTGTTCTGTCTTGTGTTGATACTTTTAATACCCTATTAATATCCTCTAGTGTTCTGTCTTGTGTTAATGCCACATCATCCTTCCCACCTCACTCAAATGTAATGCCACATCACCCTTCCCACCTCACTCAAATGTAGATATAAAATCAGGGAAACGCAAGTTCTAATCAGTTGTGTATTTGTGAAGTCTTTGAAAATGTAATAAGTTTTACGAAACGCGCCCGTGTCGCGTCAGACTAGAAATAAAAATGAATTTTGGAGAAGTGATTTTGATTTACCTCCAACAGTGAAGCATAATGTACGAAAGATTGAGAAAATTCGTGTTAGAATTATTAATCTTACTTTTTCGGTCATATTTAATAATATATATATATATATATATATATATATATATATATATATATATATATATATATATATATATATATATATATATATATATATATATATATATATATAATTATTAAATATGACCGAAAAAGTAAGATTAATAATTCTAACACGAATTTTCTCGATCTTTCTTACGTTTTCTTTTCACTGTTGATGGTAATTCAAAAATCAATTCTCCAAAATTCATTTTTATTTCTAATCTGACGCGACACTTGAGCGCGTTTCGTAAAACTTATTACATTTTCAAAGACTTTCGTTTACACACACACACACAACTTTAACTGAATAGAGCTTAAACATTTTCGAGTTTTTATACCTACATTTGGGTGAGGTGACATGTTACAACAGTTTTGGATGAGGTGAAAATAAACTTTTAACACAAGACAGAACACGAAACAATGGGTATTAAAGGTAGGTAACTGCAGAAGGCCTATTTTTATTGACCCATATTTCTTGATGCTTCTATATTGGAGCGGAGTCTTGAAGTGGGTAGAATATAGTTGTGCATTAATTGGCTGTTTATTGCTGGTGTTGACTTCTTGATGTGTAGTGCCTCGCAGACGTCAAGCCGCCTGCTATCGCTGTATCTATCGATGATTTCTGTGTTGTTTGCTAAGATTTCCTCTGGTGATGGTTTGGTTGTGGGAAGAGACTATATGTTCCTTAATGGAGCCCTGTTGCTTATGCATCGTTAAACGCCTGGAAAGAGATGTTGTTGTCTTGCCTATATACTGAGTTTTTTGAGGCTTACAGTCCCCAAGAGGGCATTTGAAGGCATAGACGACGTTGGTCTCTTTTAAAGCGTTCTGTTTTGTGTCTGGAGAGTTTCTCATGAGTAGGCTGGCCGTTTTTTTCGTTTTATAGTAAATTGTCAGTTGTATCTTCTGATTTTTGTCTGTAGGGATAACGTTTCTACTAACAATATCTTTCAGGACCCTTTCCTCCGTTTTATGGGCTGTGGAAAAGATTCGTGTTAGAATTATTAATCTTACTTTTTTCGTTGATATTTAATAATATATGTCTACAGGAAAGACTGCTACCAAATATACTAATATATATATATATATATTATATATATATATATATATATATATATATATATATAATATATATATATATATATATATAAAATACAGACCAATGGAGAAACACCAACATCGACGAAGACCTCCGTACTCGAATCGACCAACACCTTGACATCCTTACAGATCGACATCACCACAGCACCGAAACCAGGATCATCAAGAAACTGACAACATATATATAGGACCTATGGCGACTCCAAGACCCAGAGATGGCTTCTTAAACCTTGCTGGAATCAACCTCACTGAGGACCAAATTACTCTCCTAAATCTGGGTATAAACTGTCACGTTATGTCCAGACCAAGTGAGATGGCCCGGAAAGTGGGGTTGGAGATCCTATTGGACGACATATTCGATCTCGGGACGCAAAAGAAAGTTACCACTAAAGACACCTTGTAAGCGGAACTTATTGCAGAAGGAGGAAAGACTCGAGGTAACTACAGAAGCACCATACTGGCAGCAAAGCGGCAGCTAAAAGCCTTCGTAAGAACAAGGAAATAGTCGTCAGGAGAGGTGACAAGCTGCCAGTATATGTTATTCTTAAAAAAGACGAATATCTGCCCAAAATGAACCTCATGCTCTCAGACCAAACTAAATTCCAAAGGGTAACGAAGGACACTACAGCCGAATTGAAAACCAAGGTAAACAGGTTGATTGAAACTGAACGCTAAGAAATCCGGACTCCACCTGCCAAAGGTTATCGGGAATATAAACCTGGGTATGCGTATGGAAATGTCAAGACCCACAAGCCTGGAAACCCACTTCGGCCAATCATCAGCCAGATAACCACACCCACATACAGACTGGCTGGGATATTTGTTTCAAAAAAATCCTATTATAAGATATTTTTTATCCTATAATACGATATTATATTATTATATCCTATAATAGAATATTATACGAATATAATCCTATAATATCCCACAAAAATATCCTATTTGTTTCAAAAATATCCTTCAAAATATTTTGAAACAAATATTCTACCCAGGATTTTGCCCTCGAATTTGGATTAGTACAGATACGTTGATGATATTTTATGCCTGTGGCCGGTTAGCCATGACCAAACTGGTTTTCTCTTTCAACTTAATTCACTGGTTCCGGCAATTAAGTTCACAATTGAAAATGAAATATACGTGTTCTGCCTTTTTTAGGCATCATGATTCGTAGAATTGGTAGGAGTTTCAAATTCAGTGAGTATAGGAAACCTAGCAATGTGTGATCGTATGGTCATTTTTAATCAAATCATCATGTTCAGGTCAAGCAGGCAGAATTTTCTGGAATGTTTCTCGGAGCCCTGAGGGTTTGCAGTCCGGAATTTTTTTATGAAGAAGTAGCGAATATATTTGAAATTGGGAAAAAGTTAAAATACCTAAAATCGGTATTGGATCTTGGGTTTGGTCAAGCAAAAAGGACGTTCTACAAACAAGCTCCCAAGTCTAAACCAGAACTGTAAAACACGTTTGTATTACCATATTTTGATGGTCTAGTACATCTTGCCCCAGCCCTGAAAATCCTTAATATTAACGCAGTGTTCAAAAATGATAATACAGTTAAGTCCATGTTAATTTAGAACTCTCCCTCGTCTGTAGCAGGTTGTGTGTACACCAGCCCTTGTAACGAGTGTGTGCATGTGTTTACATCGGCCAGACTGGTAAATCCTCGCGACTATAACAACATTCATATGCTATTCGTACAGACCAGCACTCCAGTGCATTGTATTTACATTTCAGTTTATATGACCGTTCTATCGACTTCAGAGGGGCCAAATGTATTGTTTAAAGTAAGGGTTTCGTTGAACGAAATGTGATTGAGTCTACTCTGATCAAACATTGTAACAACAGCCTTAATGTGAGCCCTGGTATGTACATGTTGGATCCCTATATAAGCCTCAATATAGCTCGTCAATACAATATAGCATCAATTTAACCTGTATGGCACTTTTTATCTTCTAGTTCTGCATATTAATAGGAGCTGTATGGGCCAATAGGCATTCTGCAGTTAACTTCTTTCTTATATTTCCTTTCCTTGGTGGTCAGGTGACCTGCCCTGGCGGGTATAAAAGGTATGATCAACAATGTTTTCAACGGACACATTACGGGAGACATCTTCCGTCACGCAGGGTGCAGTCGCACCTCCACAGATCTCCAGTATCATCTAATGATACTGGTAATGGCTCAAAAGGGCCACCACTTACGGGCTATTCATGCCCGTGCCTCCATTTGGGTGGCTTAATCTTCATCAATCAATCAATCAATGTTTTCATCTTCATTCTACTGTACTCTGATGAAGGCGAATTAGTGGAAAACGCGTTAAGCATTTTTTTCAAATGCTTACCACACATTTTTTACCCACTTTTTAAAATGTGGTTTTCCGCATATATGTGTGTGTGTATGTATGTGTGTATATATATATATATATATATATATATATATATATATATATATATATATATATATATATATATATATATATTAGTATATTTTGGTAGCAGTCTTTCCTGTAGACATATATTATTAAATAAGACCGAAAAAGTAAGATTAATAATTCTAACACGAATTTTCTCAATATTTCTTATATTTCTTTTCACTGTTGATGGTAACTGAAAAATCAATTCTCCAAAATTCATTTTTATTTCTAGTCTGACGTGACACTTGAACGCGTTTCGTAATAACTTATTAAATTTTAAAGACTTTAGTTTACACACACAACTATAACAGAGTTTAAACAGCTTCGATTTTATACCTGCATTTGGGTGAGGTGATATGTTACCACAGTTTTGGATGAGATGAAAACAAACTTTCAACACAAGACAGAACATGAAACAATGGGTATAATATTTTGTAAGTAAAAGGGAAGAATAGAAGTAACTGCAAAGGGCCTAGTGGCCCATATTTCTTGATGCTTCTATATTGGAGCGGAGTCTTGAAGTGGGTAGAATATAGTTGTGCATTAATTGGCTGTTACTTGTTGGTGTCGACTTCTTAATGTGTAGTGCCTCGCAGATATCAAGCCGCCTGCTATCGCTGTATCTATCGATGATTTCCATGTTATTTGTTAAGACCTCTGGTGATGGTCTGTGTTACGGACCCGAGTCCATCGTCAGAGCACGGAGCAGTGACGACAACGCCATCTGTGAGTCCGCTCCCGAAACCCCTCCAAATGGACGACGCCATCTAGTGATAACGAGAGACGCCGGCAATACGTGCTGGATTCCCGTCTTAATTGGCTCGTGGAGTAGCCGCTGCTGACCTCTGGTGGGGTGGTGCTTAGACAGTGAATGCCATCTATGGAGTGAAGAAGTGGACGTTTGTGTCTAAGCTTGTAAGTGAGGTTCCCTAGAGCGTCCCAGTATTAATGACGTATCTGATTGCAGAGTCGACCTGGGACTGCTGTGTTGGACGATGGGGCAGTCTACCCAAGGCAGCCAAGGTCTCTTCACGAATCTGCTTTGAAGAAGCTGTGAGCCACCCCGGACGAACTCTGTTGAGAGTGTAATAGCCTGCCTGAGGCGTGGCAGGGTCGGGAATCGCCTTATCCGGGGCTGGCTGGTGGAAGAGACTAGCCACTGTGGTGTTTAGTGAGGAGAGTGATCAGTGGGTCACACGAGGCTCCTGCCTAGGGCTCGCAACCCTAGTATCGGTCGTGGAGTGGCCTACACAGCGGAGCTGATCGGTACCTGCCAGCTACAGGCAGGTACCGATTGTGGTTGAAGGCCTCCACGACGGAGCACCCAGTGGGACTGTGATTTGGCTGGCCTGTGGCCAGGTAGATTCGTCATAGTCATAGTGGATTCATCGTGGGCCACGGAAGAAGGAACCAGGGCTACCCAGAGTGAGCATCGTTGAGCATCCAGTGTCTTCGGAGGAAGACGCAACTGTACATAAGTGTAGTAATAATCCCCGCGTGCGACTGTTATTTATTTATATATGGTGGTAGTAAATATATCAGAAAAACTGGAACATTTGTATCCCTCCCCCTTTAGTTTTACTTGCATTACGGAACACACCCCTTGAAAGCCTCTACTAACTAGGGGCCGTATTCCAAAACTCTACTACCATCAGAGAAGAAGACAGTTGCGTCCCAGTAGGGCCATAACAGTCTGGTTGTGGGAAGAGATTATATGTTCCTTAATTAATGGAGCCCTGTTGCTTATGCATTGTTAATCGCCTGAAAAGAGATGTTGTTGTCTTGCCTATATACTGAATTCTTTGAGGCTTACAGTCCCCAAGTGGGCATTTGAAGGCATAGACGACATTGGTCTATTTTAAAGCGTTCTGCTGTGTGTCTGGAGAGTTTCTCATGAGTAGGTTGGCCGTTTTCTTGGTTTTATAGTAGATCGTCAATTGTATCATCTGATTTTGTCTGTAGGGATAACGTTTCTATTAACAATATCTTTCAGGACCCTTTCCTCTGTTTTATGAGCTGTGGAAAAGAAGTTCCTGTAAAATAGTCTAATACGGGGTACAGGTGTTGAGTTAGTTGTCTCTTCAGAGGTTGCATGGAGTTTCACCTTCCTTCTTATGATGTCTTCAACGAAACCATTGAAAAAACCAAGTCTTTGAAAATGTAATACGAATTACGAAACGCGTTCAGGCGTCAGACAATTAAAAAAATTAATTTCGGAGAATTGTTATTTTTATTACCACCGACAGTGAAGAAAAACCTAAGATATATTGAGAAGATTCGTGTTAGAATTATTAATCTTACCTTTTCAGTCATATTCAACAACATATGTTTACAAGAAAGAATGCTACCAAAATATACTAATATATATATATGTATATATATATATATATATATATATATATATATATATATATATATATATATATATATATAATATAATATACCCCACAGAGAGGGCGTAGACATTAATATCTTTTGTTTTATTTTGTGATTGCTATTTAACCCGTCTGCAGCGCAATTATTACAGTAAAATGCATGCCATATGGGCACTTAAAATAGTATAAAACAAGTTTATACATGATCTTCTTCAATTAAAATTATGACAAATATGTAAACAAATATTTTACATATGCCATATAAAATATTTACTTTGCCATGACAGGTGTTGAAATTTGGGAAGAATAGTTTGCCAATTATCTGAAGCATTTTTCTCATAAAATGCAAGGAAAATGGTAAACACTTCATAGTAATATAAAAACAATATCAGAATGGTTTTAATTGCATAAATGTGACTGTGTGTCTGACAATTTGTGACTGTGTGACAATTTAAAATAATTTACCGATTGTTAAATTGCCTAAAATTATATGGATTTATAAGCCGAATTCATCGCATGTTTCATCATTTTTAATTATTGTATGAGGAGAGCCACAGCTACTGTAGGTGAACACTTTCCCTCACTCACCAGTTAAAAGTTCTGGGATTGTCATACAGTTTGACATAAATATTTACACAGGTATATATTTTTCGTTGTATAATTTATGATTGCATGTTTATGCTCAATATTGGGCTCAGGTCTTGACAGTGAGACTTACTCTTTGCTGATGTGTTGAGATTTCAGGCACAAGTACTTAGCTGGTTAGGATTAAAATAAAGTGTCGGCTGAGTGAGATCTCATTTTCTGGCATGTCGCTATTCCCTAATATATTTCTACTTTGTAGATTATAATTACAATTATAAAACAGCACGGGTTAATTTACACCTCTCTGCTGGTTACTGGCAACTGAAATCTAATTCCAGAGAATATTTTAAAAATAAAAGTAATTCAGTGTGGCATAGTTTGGTGACTAGGTCTTCATAATATAGTGTTGTCTAGTTACTAATGATCGACGTTTGTGAGGAGGAAATGGTGTTTGTGATAACAGCCAATGACGTGACAGCAATGACCATGCCAAGTGGTTACTGCTGTAGCGCCCAACCACCATACCCAATACGTCTCAGCAACCTCTTATCTTACAAAGACCGTCGTATTTCGATCGTATGCGTTACGTAAGGCCAAAAATGGTCGTACTAGAAAATGGAAGCAGCTCGCGAAAGTGACGTACTGTCCCGTTTTTTGTTTTGGGTCCTCTGGTAGGTTAGGATAAAGATACTTTAGAACGACAGTTTCTTGACGCTGGGAAACTGAGGCCTGAAGCGGTGTTTTTGCAATTGCATAAAAAGTAGTCAAAATTGGGTAAGAGTACGAAGATGCTAGACCAATGGGACACGTTCCATAGCGACAGCTGGTGGCTATGTGAATTATAACTTTCGTAAACAGTATGATGCTACCAAACTACCCAACAGCAGCGGCGGCTGTTTACAAGACAGGCAGCTCAGAGCCAACCAGTCATCGGCTCCACACTAATATGTCCTCGACAGAGTTCTAAGACATACAATCCCCAGTTTACCACCAACCAATACTAGTAGATAACTACAATTATACAATAATCACATACAACAGAAGTGCAACACGCACAACAGTATACTGCATTGTCAAGAATACAGTTAACATGACGACTGAGGTCTTCACGGCCAATGTATTTACTTGACTCAATTTCTGCAACGAGAAAAAACTGCCAAATCCTCTCCGTATATAATCTGCACCGCCGCCGCCGCCGCCGCCGCCGCCGGCCTGGAGTTAGAGGCCGGAGCTCCAGCTGCCAACTTTAAAAAGAGCTGCTCTCGGGTATTTGTGGCCAGGAAGCTCGAATCTCTTCCCTAAGGAAATTTATGTATAAAAGATTCAGAATATATAAGTCTTGGGGTGTTGGAGTGCTCGGGGGGGGGGGAATGTTTAGTATGTTATTTGGGCCTTGTGCTTCATGGCCTCAATAACAGCTGTGTTGTAATTCAGTTGTGGTTGTTACTCTTCGGGTTGTTGTTGATAATAGTCTATACTTATTTTACCAGGGAATAGTCCTCATAAATGTAATAGGTTTGTTCATATGTTACCTGTTTTTGTACTTTCCCAAATGTTAGGTGTATTAATGCTCGGGTAATGTAGAAACAAATGTCTTTGAATCTCCACTTTAATTTGACCATATATGTCACCTCTAAGATTGTCATTATCACGTTTTAACTGCTGCCTTACCTTGCTTTAATTTCGGGAATCATAATTTTCGCAGCCCGGTCTCTGACCAGGCTTCCTGGTTGCTGAACTGGTCAACTAGGCTGTTGGACGCTGCTGCTCGCAGCCGGCCTTGGAGAATTCCTGTGTACTTTGTTGTGACAGTAGGACCCACAACCCCAGATAGTATACAAGGGGTTATAATAGTGCTCACAACCCCAGATAGTATACAAGGGGTTATAATAGTGCTCACAACCCCAGATAGTATACAAGGGGTTATAAAAGTGCTCACAACCCCAGATAGTATACAAGGGGTTATAATAGTGCTCACAACCCCAGATAGTATACAAGGGGTTATAATAGTGTCACAACCCCAGATAGTATACAAGGGGTTATAATAGTGCCCACAACCCCAGATAGTATACAAGGGGGTTATAATAGTGCTCACAACCCCAGATAGTATACAAGGGGTTATAATAGTGCTCACAACCCAGATAGTATACAAGGGGTTATAATAGTGCTCACAACCCCAGATATTATACAAGGGGTTATAATAGTGCTCACAACCCCAGATAGTATACAAGGGTTATAATAGTGCTCACAACCCCAGAGTGTATACAAGGGGTTATAATAGTGCCCACAACCCCAGATAGTATACAAGGGGGTTATAATAGTGTTCACAACCCCAGATAGTATACAAGGGGGTTATAATAGTGCCCACAACCCCAGATAGTATACAAGGGGTTATAATAGTGCTCACAACCCCAGATAGTATACAAGGGGTTATAATAGTGCCCACAACCCCAGATAGTATACAAGGGGGTTATAATAGTGCTCACAACCCCAGATAGTATACAAGGGGGGTTATAATAGTGCTCACAACCCCAGATAGTATACAAGGGGCTATAATAATGCTCACAACCCAGATAATATACAAGGGGGGGTTATAATAGTGCTCACAACCCCAGATAGTATACAAGGGGGGGTTATAATAGTGCTCACAACCCCAGATAGTATACAAGGGGGGTTATAATAGTGCTCACAACCCCAGATAGTATACAAGGGGGTTATAATAGTGCCCACAACCCCAGATAGTATACAAGGGGTTTTAATAGTGCTCACAAACCCCAGATAGTGTACAAGGTGTTATAATAGTGCTCACAACCCCAGAAAGTATACAAGGGGTTATAATAGTGCTCACAACCCCAGATAGTGTACAAGGGGTTATAATAGTGCTCACAACCCCAGAAAGTATACAAGGGGTTATAATAGTGCTCACAACCCCAGATAGTGTACAAGGGGTTATAATAGTGCTCACAACCGCAGAAAGTATACAAGGGGTTATAATAGTGCTCACAACCCCAGATAGTATACAAGGGGTTATAATAGTGCTCACAACCCCAGATAGTATACAAGGGGTTATAATAGTGCTCACAACCCCAGATAGTATACAAGGGGTTATAATATTGCTCACAACCCCAGATAGTGTACAAGGGGTTATAATAGTGCTCACAACCGCAGAAAGTACACAAGGGGTTATAATAGTGCTCACAACCCCAGATAGTATACAAGGGGTTATAATAGTGCTCACAACCCCAGATAGTATACAAGGGGGTTATAATGGTGCTCACAACCCCAGATAGTGTACAAGGGGTTATAATAGTGCTCAC
Organism: Procambarus clarkii; assembly: GCF_040958095.1. Taxonomy (NCBI): domain Eukaryota; kingdom Metazoa; phylum Arthropoda; class Malacostraca; order Decapoda; family Cambaridae; genus Procambarus; species Procambarus clarkii. The sequence continues at coordinate 29,516,784 of NC_091152.1, read as the reverse complement.
AACCCCAGATATTATACAAGTGGTTATAATAGTGCTCACAACCCCAGATAGTATACAAGGGGGGTTATAATAGTGCTCACAACCCCAGATAGTATACAAGGGGGGTTATAATAGTGGCCACAACCCCAGATAGTATACAAGGGGGGTTATAATAGTGCTCACAACCCCAGATAGTATACAAGGGGGGTTATAATAGTGCTCACAACCCCAGATAGTATACAAGGGGGGTTATAATAGTGCTCACAACCGCAGATAGTATACAAGGGGTTATATCCACAATAACTCACAACCACAAGAGTAAAATCTTTTCCAGGAAAATATCACGAATTTAAATAATTTTAAAAGGTGAGGTCATTTTGATACGAAAGCGCTCAGGCTGTGTGACTATGTGGCCCTTGACAGATATATCAGGAGAGGATAGGAGCTGGGGGATAGAGGACAGATGGACATATCCGTCCCCCAACCTCTTGTAACGTCGGGGAATCGAACGGCAATCTTGTAAGAAGCGACGCTCTACCAACCAGTCCAAATGGTTAGGTACATGGCTCTCAAGTGCTGGGTTGACTTATTCATCAGAAGGTAAGACAAGGAATATAATTATCAGGAGAAAGCGCCAGACCATATGGACTATATAGCACTTGGAAGGGGTCAGGATATGGATTTGGGATGGGACGGGGGGAAGAAATGGAGCCCAACCACTTGGACGGTCGGGGATTGAACGCCGACCTGCATGAAGCGAGACTGTCGCTCTACCGTCCACCCCAAGTGGTTGAAGATATAAATGTTCAGGGGAGAAAGTAACATTGTGACAATGAACATTTAAATTTCACGACACACGTTGCTAAAATTGCCTCGTATGTTATCATGTTGAATGTATTGAATAACAACAAGTATATAAAGTGATCACACTTATTACAGGTCGCTCAAGTAACTTACAGTTTGCAGGACCTTCATCGCGGGGAATGTATCCGCTAGACAGCATAGTTCTGTAATATATGGTTGATGATATGTTTAACAGGAGAGACCTGGATAATTCTCCCATCTGTCTATCTTAATTATGAGTAAACTTTGATTGGCATCAAAATAATATGTCATCAGATAATATTGAGAACTGATGTATATCTCTCTCTCTTTGTTAAGATAATTGGGGAAATAAATGTATTTCACATGTGTTGTTTAAGGCACTCTGGGTAAGGCATATTATTTTTCACTTTACAATTTGCTCTATATATTTCCTTCCTATTGTAAAGGTTATTTCAATGGCCCAAATGTTGACCATCACAATAGTCACCAGAACTGTTTACTGCTCACCAATTAATACATGGTTCGCGACATTAATAATACCATATACATTTTTTGATTTCCTAATTAAGATTTAAATTTGTATATCAAATACAATTTTAACTTGTGTTCAACACTTCACAGGATTTATATTATCTCCTCAGCGCCTGTGAACACTGAGCAGCGCCTATTGTACAGGAGTTCCTATTTGACGAATTGTTTAGTAAATTTTTTGTTTTGTTTTTCTTAATTAGTAACTTTTACTAATTTACTTTAATTTCTACTCTACTTAATATCATATCGAGTGAGTCCGTTACACACTTGTGAGATTACTGTATATTTAACGAGTGAGTTATATGTGTAGTTAACATGTTAGTGAGACACGGGTGGAATTTACCTGAGACCCAGTTCCTGTCCTCGTCTAGTAGCCTCGACGAAGACAGGAAGCCGGCGGATTGTCCAAGGCCTCACCATATACCTTGGCGATCTTTTCCATGTGTAGGTTTAAAAGTTAACACAGTTTTGGCATTTACGGCTAAGGCGGGTAGGCAGTTCCTTGGGTTTATAATCCTGTATGTATATGATGCATATTATATATACTCAATGCAGGGTATATGTCAAGAATACGCAGATTAATTGCAGTCAAGTGTCTAATTCGAGCCAATGCACTCTGCAGCTGCAATGCTTGCAATAGCAAGTTAATATTGATCCTAATGCGCTCAGGAGTTTCAAATTTGGTTTAATTAAGAACATTTGAATTTAAAAAGCTAATTGTGTAAAATACTGTTTTTGAAAAACTAGATAAGTTAGATGAGAGATTATGATGTTAGGAATGTTTATATTACATTAGGATAAAGGAAATTGCAGAAATTATCACCCGTAATGGAACGTCAACAAGTGACCAATGAGGCGCACGAAGCCGCTGCTATTTAAGGCAGCGGACGCCAGCAACGGTTTGTTGCCAGATATTTTGGGTTTATGTTGACAAAACAAAATTTCGTGTTGAGATGGTGTGAAGGTCGAGAGTATTTTGTCGGCTGGGGACAGCACCTGGCTTCTCGGAGGGTGGGGGGGAATGACAGGTGTGGGTGACAGGTTGTGGGTGACAGATGTGACTCTCCGCTACGGAAAGTCCATTACCATCGCCGTCTTGATTTTGTGAATTTTCCTGTTAATTAAAAAAGCCCGGCTTGCCAATACAGGGGGAGATCACGTCATGATAGCAATATACAAATGTGCTGTGTGCAGGTTAATGATCACAGGTAACACCGTATATAAACACACGTCAAAGCAATAACTCTAAAACCAAAATTATATAATAATTACTTGTACTTGAAATACTTTCTCAAAGTCACAATTCCACTTAAATACTCGACAGTTGGCACAAGACACTCTAATATAGTACAAAAAATTCACTTAATATACTCAGTGAGCAAAATTCTTAACTGTTAGTAAAGAGCAGAAGCCAATTGGTAGTAGTAGCAGCCAATGAAATATTTAATTATAATAATTAATGTTAAATATAGGTAACTTTTCACCTCAAGAATTGCTTCTCTAAGAATATGAACCAGGGGACATTGGTACTTAAGTGTTACTAGCGTATCTACTCCAGTGTAACAACATGCAGGACCGCGTTCAATCCCCCAACTATCCAAGTGGTTGGACACCATTCACTCACCCGTCCTATTCCAAATTCTTATCCTGACCCCTTCCAAGTGTTATATAGTCGTCATGGCTTGGTGCAACAGTTGCAACTGAGGACCCCACACCTGTGGCCCACACATGACAGATGTGGGGTCACACACATGACCCCACACCTGTGTCACTCACATGACCACACACCTGCGTCCCACACATGACCACACACCTGCGTCCCACACATGACCACACACCTGCGTCCCACACATGACCACACACCTGCGTCCCACACATGACCACACACCTGCGTCCCACACACATGACCACACACCTGTGTCCTACACATGACCACACACCTGTGTCCCACACATGACCACACACCTGTGTCACACACATGACTACACACCTGCGTCCCACACATGACCACACACCTGCGTCCCACACATGACCACACACCTGCGTCCCACACATGACCACACACCTGCGTCCCATACATGACCACACACCTGCGTCCCACACATGACCACACACCTGCGTCCCTCACACATGACCACACACCTGTGTCCTACACATGACCACACACCTGCGTCCCACACACATGACCACACACCTGTGTCCTACACATGACTACACACCTGCGTCCCACACACATGACCACACACCTGCGTCCCACACACATGACCACACACCTGCGTCCCACACACATGACCACACACCTGCGTCCCACACACATGACCACACACCTGCGTCCCACACACATGACCACACACCTGCGTCCCACACACATGACCACACACCTGCGTCCCACACACATGACCACACACCTGCGTCCCCCACATGACCACACACCTGTGACCCACACATGACCACACACCTGCGTCCCACACACCTGCGTCCCACACACATGACCACACACCTGCGTCCCACACACCTGCGTCCCACACACATGACCACACACCTGCGTCCCACACATGACCACACACCGGCGTCCCACACACATGACAACACTCCTGCGTCCCACACACATGACCACACACCTGTGTCACACACATGACCACACACCTGTGTCCTACACATGACCACACACCTGCGTCCCACACACATGACCACACTCCTGCGTCCCACACACATGACCACACACCTGCGTCCTAGGCATGACCACACACCTGCGTCCCACACATGACCACACACCTGCGTCCCACACACATGACCACACACCTGTGTCCTACACATGACCACACACCTGCGTCCCACACACATGACCACACACCTGTGTCCCACACATGACCACACACCTGCGTCCCACACACATGACCACACACCTGCGTCCCAGGCATGACCACACACCTGCGTCCCACACATGACCACACACCTGCGTCCCACACACATGACCACACACCTGCGTCCCACACACATGACCACACACCTGCGTCCCACACATGACCACACACCTGCGTCCCACACATGACCACACACCTGCGTCCCACACACATGACCACACACCTGTGTCCTACACATGACCACACACCTGCGTCCCACACACATGACCACACACCTGCGTCCCAGGCATGACCACACACCTGCGTCCCACACATGACCACACACCTGCGTCCCACACACATGACCACACACCTGCGTCCCACACACATGACCACACACCTGCGTCCCACACATGACCACACACCTGCGTCCCACACATGACCACACACCTGCGTCCCACACATGACCACACACCTGTGACCCACACATGACCACACACCTGCGTCGCACACACCTGCGTCCCACACACCTTCGTCCCACACATGACCACACACCTGCGTCCCACACATGACCACACACCTGCGTCCCACACATTACCACACACCTGCGTCCCACACATGACCACACACCTGCGTCCCACACACATGACCACACAACTGCGTCCCACACATGACCACACACCTGTGTCCCACACACATGACCACAGAACTGCGTCCCACACATGACCACGCAACTGTGTCCCACACATGACCACACACCTGCGTCCCACATATGACTACACACCTGCGTCCCACACATGACCACACACCTGCGTCACACACATGACATGACTGTCACAAGAACTTGGCACAGTGTTGTCAAGTCTCATGACACACAAATACACTCAGAATTTATTCAGTCATTAACGCTCTCAGCCTGCTAACAACCTACAACTAACAACACATTAGTGTATAATATACTAAGTTACTAAGTCCACCAACTTAGCTACAACAACTATTACACAACTGAAAACGCTGTTATACGCCTGGCAGCATTGTTCATCTGGAGGTTATACGTCTGACAGCATTGTTCATCTGGAGGTTATACGTCTGGCAGCGTTGTTCATCTGGAGGTTATATGTCTGGCAGCGTTGTTCATCTGGAGGTTATACGTCTGGCAGCATTGTTCATCTGGAGGTTATACGTCAGTAGTAGGGATGGCTCCACACAGAACATTTTTTTTTTGGGGGGGGGGGAAATGTTCTGTGCGGGCCAGGGTTTTCAGGTAAATTTAGAAAATGTTCTGTGCGGGCCAGGGGTTTTCAGGTGAATTTGGGGAGTCACAGATTTGGAATTAGGGAATTCTTATAATGAAAAATAATGTCATATGAGTTTGTTAAAGTTCTTATGAGAAAAATAATTTCCGAGACATAGAAGTTTGTTAAGACCTTATGGGACAAATTCAAGTAATGTATGTAGCTCTTTAGGCTTCCAGGAGAACTCTACGGACATGTTTTACATGTTTTCAACTTACAAAATCCGTCTATGCAAGCCTTAGTTATTCATATAAATTTAGAAAATCACCTGTGCGGGCCAGGGTTTCGTACCTCACATCACCTCCCTCCCCCTTACCTCGCAATCTCTCGCGTCACCTTTATTTACCTTACGCCCGGCCAGCCAGACCTCTTATCTTATCTTATCTTCTCCATAATATCTCGACCGTCCTTCCTCTCTCTCTCTCTCTCTCCTTTCATTCAGTTCAGTTCAACTATTTTCCAACATCGTATGTTTTCTCCTTTTCATTAAGCAAGTCAGTTTTACACAAATAAATCATGTTAGTAAGCAAGTTCTAGCTCACGTTCCCCCACCTTAGTCCCCTGTCATATAATGAATACTATCATTCCAATCCCTCTAAAATTTAAAAATAATCATATTTCAAACGTAGTTCAATACAGTAATTTAGTTACCAAGCTCCAGCGCTTGTCCTCCGCCTTAGCTCTCTCTCGTATCTTTGTTAGTAACAGTCCAATTTCCCTGAAATTTTTACCCTCTGTATTTCAGGCTCCGTAAATAAGATCAAAACAGTTATCAAGCTCCAGCGCTTGTCCCCCACCTTATTTCGTTTATACAAGATCGTTAGTAACAGTCCAATTTCCCTGAAATTTTTACCCTCTGTATTTCAGACTCCGTAAATAAAATCAAGTCAGTTATCGAGCTCCAGCTCTCGTCCCCGCCTTAGTTCTCCTTCGTATCTTTGTAAATAACCCATCAATTTCCCTAAAATTAAAAGCAGACATACTTCAAAGTTAGTAAATAAGATCAAGTCAGTTACTGAGCTCCAGCTCTCGTCCCTGCCTTAGTTCTCCTTCGTATCTTTGTAAATAACCCATCAATTTCCCTAAAATTAAAAGCAGACATACTTCAAAGTTAGTAAATAAGATCAAGTCAGTTACTGAGCTCCAGCTCTCGTCCCCCACCCTCTTCCACCCTCAAGTCTTTGTAAATAAACCATCAATTTCCCCGAAATTTTTACCCTCTGTATTTCAGACATAGTAAATATGATGAAAACAATTATAAAACTCTAGCTCTTGTCCTCTGTCCAAGTTCACTCCTGTAAATTCATTACTATCAATCCAAATCCCCCTGAGATTTAAACACCCAAATACATTTTCAGACATAGTAAATAAAAACCAGTTCAGTTATCAAGTTTCAACTCTTGTGCCCCAGCTTAGTTCATTTGTGCAAGTTCTTTATTTTCCAACTAAATCACCCTGAGATTTAAGATCACCTTATTTTCTAACGTAGTAAAATTAATCTGGACATTAGCCTTAGATCATCAGACATAAATATATTCGATCAAGTCCGTCTCCAGCTTATCTCTTATCCGAGTATACACATAACCCCAACCTGTTTAATTATCTTTCACCCCCTCCCACCTTCCTCCATCTCATCCAAGTCTCATAAATTTAAATGTAGCTGTTTAATTTGCGTTCTTTCCCCGTTCATAGCATATTCTCTGTAAGTTCAGATCTGTACTTAGTCTTACATATTCTCTAGTTCTTTCCCATTTTAAACAAGACTTAAACAACTATTACCGTCTCCTCTATCTTATTTAAACATGAGTCATATGTAAATATACCCGACTCTTTTCCATCCATTACAAGTCCTAGCTTGTTCACCGCCCAACTCACTACGCTATTTCTACTCTACATGTTATAGCATGTTTTCCGCTCATCTTGGTACCAACCCTTACAATCTCTCTCTCATTCCTTTACATGTCTCAGCATGTTCGCCTCGCATCTTACTACGCTGTCTACTTTACATGTTGTAGCGTGTATTACTGGTGTCCCATATCTTATTTAAACATGAGTCATATGTAAATATACCCAACTCCTTCCATCCATTACAAGTCCTAGCTTGTTCACCGCCCAACTCACTACGCTATTTCTACTTTACATGTTGTAGCATGTTTTCCGCGCATCTTGGTACCAACCCTTACAATCTCTCAATCCTTTACACATCCCAACTTTCAACCCTTTCTTACAATTTTCCTCCATCCCTCCGCTACATGTTCTTACCCGTTCATTACAGTCCACTACATATTCTCTAATCATCTCTGTACTAATTCTCAAAACTAGTTGTTTCTGTCATTTTAGTAAGTAAGTAAGTAGATCATCGTTATTAACAACGACAACAACAACAACAGTAACATTACTAATTCACAGTAAGTTACTACTGAGCATTTAGCAGTTATCCATTTTCAAATAAGGTCAATATAAATCATTCTAAGACATCTTCGTACAATTAAAGATACTTGCTTGTGCACTAAGTCATTACTTACATTAGCATCTTAAGGCATTGTTTTCGTAACTCAGTTTATTAAACATACACCTTCATTAGTCAAAGGAAAACTTTTCAAGTCATTGTATTCAATATTTCCGTTAAACTTACTACATCATGTCATTATTCTGTTTCATAATTAAGTACTTGTTTCAGTCCTCCAATGTATTAAGCAAATTATTCTATTAAGGATAAAGAAATCTTATTTAGAAGAGACATTAAGTTTATTACAACATTTAACGCATACAAGTGTTTTTAGTAGTTATACAGGTATTCATAAGTGTTCAAGAAGCAATCATATACAGTTATTCTTAGTAGTTATACAGGTATTCAAGAAATCATAAGTGTTCTTAGTAGTTATACAGGTATTCAAGAAATCATAAGTGTTCTTAGTAGTTATACAGGTATTCAAGAAATCATAAGTGTTCTTAGTAGTTATACAAGTGTTCAAGAAAATCATATACAAGTGTTCAAGAAGCAATTGGATTTATTATATATAAAATATTTCCTCTACAAATTGGACAGCATTTCAGAGCTAAAAGACAAACCACTGCACGTCACCATATGTTTACATGGTAGTATTACAATATTTATATTTTTATCCATACAAACTCTGCATAAAATATCTTCTTCCCAAGATTGTTCTATACAGTCCTTGTTTTCAACAGTGCTATTACAAGTCTCCGGTAAAGTTTTCAATCCCAGATCTTCAAGCTTAGCTTCTTGTTCCTCTTTATCATCAACTGCTTCATAAATTAAGTCCCGTACCCGTAAATAAATATCTGTACCCTCTTGCATATACCTCAACACGATTTCTAGACATCTACTTTGTATAATAAAAGGTAACAAATCTCTGGATTCCTTAAGATACTCACTTAAAGCATATCTTATACTCTCCACAGGTATTAATTTTTGATGAATCAGATGTTTGAACTTATCCATACCCTCCATTAAGATATTAATTAAATCATTGTCTATAGGTTTTATAGGTAATGGTATTGTCAATCTAGCATTCTTAACAAATTCCTTGCCCCTTGCAAGAATAATGTAAGCACATTCTGGACTACATCTCGCATGTAACGTCCAAGGATCATCTTCTGGTCTCCAATTTCGTATTCCACAGGCGCAGTGATAGCAGCAGACGTGGTCACTTATACCTGAAAACCATAAAACAATCCAGCATTATCTCGTTACTATCTTTTAACTAATATTCATTATTTCTTTACTTATAACTCTATTAAGTTTAAAATAGTTAAAACACTTCATACCACAGTAAAAAAAACCAGCTTCTGCCAGCTCATGAGAAGTTTGCTTGACGCTTCCAGGCCATGTCATATCAAATGTCTCTAGGCGAGATTTATAAGTTACCAATCCTGGATTCAGCGATTTCCTAAATTTTATCAATCCCAGATCTTCCTTAGGAGGAGCACCACCTAAAAAATATAAAGTAGTTACGTAAATTATTCTTTACGAAGAATAAGAAGTATCTATTTAAGCAATCAAGTTTTGTACAGAGTATATAAGACTGGTATAAGAATACATCATAAGAATATATACTTACTACTATCACTTATTTTCTTATTTCCCAGTTCTATTTTATGGGAAACAAATTCCAGTCCATATTTGAAAGCTATCTCAGACACCTCTAAAGAAACATTGTCACTCCTCTTGCCTCTAATAAAGGCACAGTCTTGATTAATCATCTTATGACGTCTTCTGGGGGTATCAACCAACAATCCATGCACCTACTATACAATAACAAAATGCACACAAACAGTAATCACTATTGCGAAGGTAATAGAACCCATCTTCAACTAAGTCAAATAGGGTTTAACCACTTAATGGGCCAATCCACAAATGTTTGTAGTCTAACTCCTGCACATTTAAGGCTTTCTATACTGTAAAACTTCCTGGCACACAAAGGATCCATCGTGTGAGGGCAGCACTAACTATTAGAGTAGGATAAGCAAGTATATATATCCCTAAAATAAGTATCGTACATCGCTGCATATTTAACAGTTTCCCCATTTATAATAGACAGTAATCTCCTCTAAATACTTCTCTATTTAAAAATCCTTAAAGTTTCATAATTAAATAAAGCTCTTATATAAATACTTAGTAAACTACTTTCATTATTTATTAGACTTATTAGAAAATACATCACTTTGGCAATCTCGCTAAAAGTATACTGTTACGTCATTATTCGTAGCTGCCGTACATAATGATAGATATCTATATATAATTTAGTAGTAAATTCTTATTTAATCTAATTAAAATATATGCTTAAAGCATCTATATCCTAAAATGAAATATACTATTAGTTATAATGTAATATATAATATCACTCTAAGGTAACAAAAATCCTTATTAATATATTCAAATAAGTGGTAACTTTTACATTTCCCCCAATATAAGAGCGCGGACCTCACATTAGGGATATTATTACGACTATCTGGATCGTATCTACTACCTTACGAGGAAGAAAATTCACCATGGATACTGTTCTGACAACTTGTCAGGGTTATTTAACCGACGATTCATTTTGTAATAATGAAACCTGTATTGTGTACGGAGTGAACTGTATATCCTGTGTTCCCCGAGGAATGGCCCTAGACTTAGCCAAGAAATATTCTCATGCTGACGCTTATAATGTTCGCCGACCCTTGTACAGTCTTAAGAGATTGTATCCCTGAAGATCGTCCAGTACCAGGAACAATTCATATCTCTAAAGGAGAAAATCTTCCGTATATTGTTGCTATAGCCACACAATACGGTATTGGATTACCTATAGAAAGTAATAACATTGCTCAGGGAATTATAGAAAACTCAAAAGACAGAAACATGCTCTCTGGATTAAACGAAGATACATCCATTAATCGTCTCGTCTACTTCAAGAATGGTATGAAAGATTTATTTAACTTTATCAAGGGCTCTCCTCAAATTATGAGAGTTATAATACCAACAGGAATTGGGATTACATGTGTTCGAAGAGATAAAGTTTGGGGAAAATACTTATCTTCCTGTTATTGAAGATATGTATAAACAGTTAAAACCCTACGGAGTGGAAGTTAAATTACTGTTTAACGAGGAGATTATGCAGAGGAAGAGCAAGTAACACTTGGCAACCTTTTGTGTGCGCAGTGTTTCTACGCGCAGCCTAAAGATGTATATATGCTTCCCCGGAGTGATCTCTTACGGTGTCCTCCTCTTCTTGGATGTCAGAATCTACTTCAAGCTTGGATATTCAAGGCTATGGAGATCAAGACTATTATTGGAGACTTTGCCTCCCTGCCCGTCTACAATAATCACGACTGTTTATTGTACGATCTTGATGCTACGAGTGTACAAATGTGTAAAATTGTGCAAGGATTGTGGGATCGTTACCCATATGCGAGATTACATCGTGAAAACTTTCCTTACAAAAACAGGGCTGTTTGTATCTTATCGCAGTAACCCTGGTAGTATACATATTGGAGAACCACCTGAATTTAACAACAGGATGGATGAAGATCCCCATCTACCCCTTATTATTGGTTTAGTGACTCAGTTTGCTAGTAGACCTGCAACTTTACCAGCATATGAAAATCCTCCGTGTGAAGTACGAAGTTTAGATGAACATTTTTACGATGGACTTGAAAAAGATACAGAATATCAGAGATGGCGCTGGTTTGAAAATGCTCTGAAGGAAGCCCTTGTTTTCATTCTTAAAAGGATGTGTTAAGGAGAATTATTATTCCATATGGGTTTGGCATGTCAAGTTATTTGGACAACTGCGCAGTATGGGAAAGTAAATATTTGCCTATACTTGAGAAAATAGGACAAAAACTACGAAAACGAGGTATTGTACTCTTCATAGTACGTCCCGAAAACATCGTTCCTCCTCAGTCATCCACCCACGGCATCTTTGAAAATAAGATTCCATACATTGCTGTTCTTCAAAATGGATCCACAACTAATGCTACTGATGCTGCTAGGACACCTGAAGATGATGCTACGCCTGCTACCGCTGATGCTAGTTCACCTTCTATCAACACTAAGTTGTCTGATACAAATAATTCAACACCTGTTAATGTTACTACGTCTGTTGATACTAATGTTTACAATGTGTGTTAGTAGTAGTTTTACAAATTTAGAAGAGAAGATGGATTGGGAATAATAATGTCTGTAAATAATTTATACTTTGTACATTTTTACAAATTAAATACATTGTACATTTTTACACATTAAATAACAAAATAGAAACTCGTGTGTTTATTTTCTCCCTTTTTTAATGCCTAAATGTCAACTCTACTTTTCTGAGTATATAGGAAGAGGTACGAAACTTTTTCTGTCTTACTTCAAGATGGATTGTTCTATGTACATGCAAGTGAAGCTTAAGCGTTTGAATAAGTTTATTATAGATGCTGATTTTACTAGTGATGAAATTCTAAAACCTGGAGACTGTCTTGTCTACGATTCTCATAATTTATCTGGTGGATTTGCACAACTGTTATGGGAAAAATATCCTTACAGTAAAGTTTCCGAGTGGTGAAGTGGTACAGAATAATATAACTCCTGGTGGTATAGTACTTGCTTTATCTCCAGAACCAGAAATAAAACCTCATATTATAGGACTTCAATACAGTAGCTCTAATGAAGATCTAGGATTACAGAAAGATATTATTAAACGTTGGAGTTTTAAATCTGCAATAAGACAAATTTGTTGTCAGGCAAGAAATAATAATTTAATCCAGCGTATAATTATTCCATATGGTAGGATGGTACCCGCGCACATGGACAGATAATTTACATCAAAGTTGTGAGAAACGTTTAGGTGACCAAAAAGATGATATCTTTGCAGCACAGTGTCCCGGACATACTAATGTTCCACAGTCACAATCCATATAGATTTGATCTCCAATTTTATCTACAGATCTTCTAAATAAAAAATTATTATTTGCAGGTTTCTTTCCAACTTAATACTCACATCTTAATAATAAAGAAAAGTATAAAAAACATTTATTATGTGAGCTGTAAAAGAAGAAGCTATGTCTATGTGTGGAACTCTGGACTGTGAGGCCGCGGAGGACGCTCCCACAGCTGGGCTACGAGGCCGCGGAGGACGCTCCCACAGCTGGACTACGAGGCCGCGGAGGACGCTCCCACAGCTGGGCTACGAGGCCGCGGAGGACGCTCCTACAGCTGGGCTACGAGGCCACGGAGGACGCTCCCACAGCTGGACTACGAGGCCGCGGAGGACGCTCCCACAGCTGGGCTACGAGGCCGCGGAGGACGCTCCCACAGCGGGGCTACGACGGCTTCTGATTACTCTTTCATAAACACAGATCTTATCTTGCATAAACACCAAGAATCTTATAAGCAAAATGAAATCTTGTGTGTTGCTTGTTTTGTGAGGGTTAGTGAGTTACCAAATTAATAGATAAGTAAACTGTATATGAATAATATTTGTTGAATTATTACTGTTCATGAACTTTGAAAAGTGCTTCAATAAGTGAAAGTAACGTGAATGATGTCTACATATGTTTGGTCCAGGCATAATTAGCACACACACACAAACAGTCACTCAGACATTCCTGTAAGCATGCAAGTGCTGATTTGATGTGTACTTCATTAGAACGTTACAAATTAAATCCGATTTTAAATGAAGTTGAGGTTAAACAACTCAGATGAAGTTGTAAAACACATTGTATCTAACTTTACTATAACATTCGGACCATAAGCACTCATCCACTGCCTTACTGTAAGTAACATGTGAGTCATAAACACTCACCCACCACGTTACTGTAAGCAACATGTGAGTCATAAACACTCACCCACCACGTTACTGTAAGTAACATGTGAGTCATAAACACTCACCCACCACGTTACTGTAAGTAACATGTGAGTCATAAACACTCACCCACCACGTTACTGTAAGCAACATGTGAGTCATAAACACTCACCCACCACGTTACTGTAAGTAACATGTGAGTCATAAACACTCACCCACCACGTTACTGTAAGTAACATGTGAGTCATAAACACTCACCCACCACGTTACTGTAAGCAACATGTGAGTCATAAACACTCACCCACCACGTTACTGTAAGCAACATGTGAGTCATAACACTCACCCACCACGTTACTGTAAGTAACATGTGAGTCATAAACACTCACCCACCACGTTACTGTAAGTAACATGTGAGTCATAACACTCACCCACCACGTTACTGTAAGTAACATGTGAGTCATAAACACTCACCCACCACGTTACTGTAAGTAACATGTGAGTCATAACACTCACCCACCACGTTACTGTAAGTAACATGTGAGTCATAAACACTCACCCACCACGTTACTGTAAGTCAACATGTGAGTCATAAACACTCACCCACCACGTTACTGTAAACAACAAATGGTATTTGTGGAGACTGAAAGATGTAGCTGCGGACTTGAGCCTCCCATTACCCCTCCTCGACTCATTACTGAAAAAAGGAGTTGCCACAGGAATGGAAGACAGCCAATGTAGTGCCAATGTGCCAGGATGAAAGGACACAGGAGCCACTAAACTACACAGTAGCTTCATTGTCGACCATTCTAGGTGCTAGAGAAGCTTGCAAGGAAAATTCTCTTGGAACACTTAAGAAATGAAGATTTCCTTCAAAGCGTCAGCAGGGATTTAGTTAAGGCAGATAGTGCCTTATGACTTTATAAGTGTTAAGCTTAAATAACAACTTAGGGAAGAAGTGTTAACTGCCGTTATTTTAGTTGATAATCAACAAACGTGTAACACAGTTCCATTTAGTAGGTCACCATCCCAAAATTGAAGAACAGGATTTAAAAACTAAAGAAGTGCTGGTGTGGAGGAGAGAACATATCATTGGTTGAAAACAGAGGGTAATGCTGAAAGAAGAGAAATCAGCGGCGAACAGTTGCAAGTATTAAAAAACGCAAGTAGTGTACCCCCGCGAGAGATTTGGGGTCATTCAGATTGTGATATGTCTTCAAACTAACTGAAGATAGTCTTAAGTATCCTTACTTGCTGAATATGCATTATTGCCGAGATTTACAAACGAAGACGTTTGAGGGAGAGTACAAGGAGATCTAGATGCGCTCAAGCGGTGGTCGGACAGATGGTCACTTTCCTTTAACATTGACAAATGCAAAGCACTAAACATAGGTGAGACGAAGAGAAGGCACCAGGAATAGTCTAGGCTAGACCGCTATTTCTTTATTTATTTATTTATTTATTTATTTATTTATTTATTTATTTATTTATTTATTTATTTATTTATATATATATATATATATATATATATATATATATATATATATATATATATATATACAAGAAGGTACATTGAGATTGTGAGGATACATAGCATAGTAATTACATTCTTGTAAAGCCACTAGTACGCGCAGCGTTTCGGGCAGGTCCTTATTCTAAGAAGATTATAAGTAGGTAAATACTTGTAAAATTTATAAAAATGATAAAAAAACAAGAAAAAAATAAAGATGAGAGAAAATTGTAGGTATATTAAAGCACATAGGTAGCTCAGATTGATTGCAATGACAGCTTGAATGGCAGTTTAACAAAAATAATAGGCACAATACAGCATATGGCTAGCACATAAAAAAGACAGCAATGAACACAATGATAAAGTTGTTTGGATTAAGTACATAAAGATCGGGAGATTGGGTAACACTAGGTACAGAGCAAATTTAAAACTCAGTGTAGGAAACTACGAAGATGAAATTAGGTACTTTTTGTTTTTGTTTTTAAATAAGGCAAAAGTTTTACAGTTTTTCAATTTACTAGGGAGTGAGTTCCATAGACTAGGTCCCTTAATTTGCATAGAGTGTTTACACAGATTAAGTTTGACACTGGGGATATCAAAGTTTTAGTTTAGTTCACTTATTATGCACCCCATACCCATCTTGTGGGCGGTAGTGGAAAGGGTTACAGAGGCACATAATGGGCTCAGGGACTGAACCCCACAATTCATTTAGCTAAGCAAGTTACAATCTTGATGAGCTAGTTACAAAATTCAATATAAGTCGTCACATTAACAATGGGTTCGAGATCGACCTCAAGTACAGGTTCTAAATTAAGCAACTGACATATGTGGAGAGCTAGTGTCACAATTGATATGTTTGTTCTGCACACCGCCCCCCATCCAGTGGGCAGCGGTGGATAGGTTACAATCACTTAGTTACTACCTACAGTTAGCAAACTGGGGATATTTGGCTAAAATTTCTGGTAGCAGATCATTTTGAATGAAATATTGACACATCGCTAGAACATTGGTTATAGAATTGTCTCTAAATTCACGTATCTTTTCGCACTCCATCACATAGTGACGGAGGGTGTGCGAATAATTTTGTTGACACTGTTTACATTTGGTCAGGTCTACATCGGCAGATAATGAGAATTCCCAGAGATACTTGTAACCGAGTCTAAGCCGAGCAGTAGTAACACCTAGAAGCCTGCTGATTTTATTGGATGATCCATAGATGTGTGGCTCCTCTTGCATAATAGTATGATGATAGATGGAATTACTGGTGTCAATTTCACTTTGCCTCAGATCTACAAGATCTTGTTGAAGTTCTCGGTGTACTGCTGCTCTCAGATTGCTCATTGACAATCCAAGGTTACACTCAACGGCTCCTTTAAAGGCAGATTCTTTGGCTAACTTACTAGCTCTATCATGCATTCGGAGGCCAACATGAGATGGAGACCACATGAAATGGACTCTGTTACCATCCTTAATAATTGTGTTGTATTTGTGTCTAGCTTCAGGACACGAGCAAGTTACAGTTATGTCTTAAAGAGTTGAGAGCATTTAGGGATGATAAGGAGTCACTTACAATTAATGTATCAAGTTTGGAGACTTGTACACATTTCAGTGCAAGGATCAAGGCAAATAGTTCGGTCTGAAGGGTAGAGGCCCAATTGTTTATACGGACTCCCCACTCAAAGTACAAGCCATCGCCCATTGTCAGGACAACTGCACTTCCAGCTGCACCCGTGGTGCGGTGTAGGGAACCATCAGTGTATATGATTTGAGAGAGAGAATGCTCTGTGGACAGAGCATCAATATGGCTTATGGCGTTGAGCTTTGCCTCAAGACGAAGCTTGGGCTGATCTCTAATTTGCTTCTTGGGTGGAAAGGGAGGGATTAAAACTGGAAAGGGTGTAACCTCCCACGGTGCAGGAAAGTGCCGTTGTTGTTTCTCTTGGTACAAATCATGAACCTGATACATTCTGAGTTGAGTTCCAGTTTTTGTTATCCATTTGGAACAATGCTGATCTTCAATAAAGAAATTCTGGAAGGCTTCTGTGCAAGGATTAGGATGAGTTAGCCTAAGCATTTTTATACCAATTTGACAGTTAATTTCCGTAACACGATCAACAACGCTCAGAATATTAAGTTCCTTTCTCATATTAAGTATCTTTGTGGTACGAGGGCACCCAAAGATTATCCTCAAGGCTTCCTTCTGCAATTTTTCAAGCCCTCCAAGTTTTCTTTCAGGCATCAAAACAAGCAGAGGTGCAGCATAATCCACTAAAGATCTGATGTATGCAAGGTACATCATTTTGACAATGCTGACATGTGCACCATAGCCTGAGTGATAACCTTCAATAGCCTTGAGAGCTCGGAGCCTCTCTTTATTCTGACGACAGAGTCTGAATACAACAGGACTATAGAGTGGCACCTCAAGGCCAAGGTATTTGAATCTGTTTACATAGTCAAGCTGGGAGCCATCAGACAGTTGCATCTTGCGAACAGCTCCTCCCTGCCTGGGTGGGCGCCGATTTAGTATCTTTGTTTTCTCTGCTGAGATAATTAAACCTAGGTCTTGACATGAGTCTAATACAGAGTTAAGAGTGTTCTGCGTGTTAGCATACCCAGTGGTGTGTATCATTATATCATCAGCATAGCTAATGATGTGGACGTTGGGTTTGCTCGGTATAGAGTTTAACAGCGTGTTTATTAAGATATTAAATAAGGTAGGACTGAGGACACCTCCCTGCGGGGTACCTAGTTCAAAGTCTCTTGTTACACTCCTATGCCCCTGGAAAAATACAAATGACTTCCTGTTGGATAAGTAACCCCTGATCCAACAAAGAAGCCGACCACCAATATTCATTCTTGCAAGCTCACTCAAGATAACATGTCTATTTGCAATATCAAAGGCAGACTTAAGATCTAGGAAGGTGGTGTATGACTTTTCAGTGTACAGGGTAAGAAAGGTGGTGATGCAATGATGCACACTCCTTCCATGCATGAAGCCATATATCTGGGGGGATAGCATGGTTCTTATTCTATGGAGGAGACGGTTTAGGACCATTCTCTCGAATGTTTTGCAAATGCAGCTAGTAAGGGAAATTCGGCGGAAAGCATTCTCTTGATTTGGCTTGGGAATTGGAATGATTATACTGTTGGTCCAAGAGATAGGAAGTTCCCCAGTAACATAGCTCATATTATACAGCTCAAGCAGGGGATTCCCTGGTACTAAAGGGAGCAGACGCAATATGTCATAAGTGATACCATCTTCACCGGAGATGTGGCTTTGCCTTTGTTTAGGGCCGCGAGTAATTCAAACTCAGTAAATGGCACGTTGCATTCATCTTCCTTGTGGAGCATGAAGTCAACGAGCCTTTCTCGATCTCCGTAACCAACATTTAATCTGAACTGTATGTGTGGGGAAGATTATTGAAGCTAGAGGTGGTTGCCCAAGCATCGACTAACTCGTTTGCTCTGTGTAGAGGGTGAGGGTGTGCTACTTGGCCGATCTTATCGCCTTTAATTCTTTTAATGTCCTTCCATGCCTGGCTGAGGAGGGTGTGAGAGTTGAGACTGTTAACAAAAGTTTCCCAGTTATCTTGCCTGAGCTCTGTCATGCGCTCCCTCGCCTTGGCTAGAGCTTTCTGAAAGAGCTTGAGCATTGCTGGCGTACGTGTTTCCCTATATGCAAGCCCAACTCGTCTGGCAGTGCGTTTCAAAGTACGCAGTTTGGGGTCATTGTAATAGGCATGGCGTTTATTACTTTTCATATCGTTCCGACTATTGGATGGTGCAGGGGGTCGACCTAAAGGGTCAGCAAAAGTCTGAATGCTCTGTACTAGACCGTCGTTAAATGTCTGGACTGTGGAGGGATCATAAGTGCTGTACCACTCTGACACATGAGCAACAAAGTCTTCACGTCGAGCAGGAGGAACACTGAGCCGTTTGCGTTTAAAAGTCCCACCGGGCAGGATGGTATTTCCTATACATAGAGTAGTCAATCTAGGGTGATGATCTGACAACAAATCTGTTACAATAGATGATGTGCACCAGACGTGAGAGACGTTGAAACCAACACAGAGGTCTAGAATGCCTCCACAAATATGCGTGGGTTCAAGGTCACCCACAATCTGCACATCTTGGTGACTATTTAGTAGCGACAGCAGTTGATTCCCGTTACCGTTACTGAAGCGAGAGCCACCAATGTCCTTGTGTCTAGCATTGTAGTCACCAAGAATGATGGTTGGCTCTGCTTGAGCGCAGGCCGGAAGATCAATATAATTTAACTTTCATGCTGGAGCATATAGATTAAATACATTGAGAACAGAGTTGCCCACATAGATCCTCACTCCATGATACTGTTGACCGGCAGTTTGTTTTTCTGGCAGAAGTTGATGGGGTAGGGATTGTTTGATGTATAGAATGCAAGAGTTACTGGATCTGAGGTTGTAAGAAACAAATGAGGGCAATTTCAGGGGTGAGGATCTTGCGGGAACTCTGCACTCCTGGAGACTTCACAATATTAACTGGAAATCTGAATTCAATAATACACAGAATATAAACTCATTAGCTAACCTCTTTCTCTCCAAAACTCTAAGCCTCTACAATACTCACTGTCCCCTCCTTACCAAACAAGTAACTGACAAAAGAATAAACAATCCGTGGCTCGCAAGGGGCATTTTCAAGCCAATCAACAAAAAACATTAATATGAAAAGAAATTTAGGATTAGCCTAGTTACAAAGAAAGTAGTTAAAAGGTACTCATCAGTGCTTACCAGTATCATAAGAAAAGCTAAACTTTCATATTATGAGAATAGATTCAAAGAAGCAAAAGGCAACATGAGAAGCACATGGAAAACCATCTCTAATATCCTTGGAACTAAACAACACTCCCACAACCAGATAAAACTCTCTAAGGATGGCTATACACCGTCAACTAATTTAGAAATGGCAAATGAATTTAATAGCTACATTTCACCGGTTGGTGCTAACCTTGCCAGAAAAATCCCTCAGACTCAGACACATATCAACACATATCTCTCAGGCAGCTATCCAAACTCTCTTCTCCTCTCACCAGTCAGCCCGTCAGATGTTGTGTCCATCATACACTCACTAAAAACCAAGGCTGGGAACACCAGTAAAATACCATCCATTGTATACAAGAGCGCCTCCCATGCCCTTGCGCCACCCATAGCTCTGCTGTTCAACAAATCCCTTGAGTGTCATACCTTCCCTGATATCCTTAAAAAAGCAGGAGTAACACCAGTTCATAAAGGAGGCAATCCGGCAGACATAAACAATTATAGACCAGTATTGAACCTACCCATTCTATCAAAAATATTTGAAAAAATTATCAACAAACAGCTCTGCTCCTACCTCGTAAAATTCGACATACTCAGCCCCTGCCAGTTTGGCATCCGCTCCCAAAAGAGTAACAACGATGCAATTATTAGTTTCTTTGACATAATTTACTCAGAATTGACAAAAAGGAGTTTTCAATTGGACTCTTCATTGACCTGAGAAAGGCCTTTGATACTGTTAAGCACAACTACCTCTTACGTAAACTCCATCATTATGGAATCCGAGGCCATGCCCTGGACTATATCCAATCCTATCTTAGTGATAGACACCAATGTGTAGTCATCAATTATATAACCTCTCCCAATTTACCAATAACCGTTGGAGTGCCACAGGGCAGCATCTTGGAACCTCTCCTATTTCTTATACACATCAATAATCTGCCTAATGTCTTTAACATTCTTAAACCTATTTTGTTTGCTGATGATACTACCCTCATCTATTCAGACCCCCAACCCACATACACTAAATAATGTTGTTATTAATGAACTAAAAAAAGTCCATGTGTGGATGTCAACCAACAAACTAACACTTAACATAGAAAAGACCTACTACATCTTATTTGGAAGCAAATCAACAAATGCAATTCAGCTTCAGATAGACAAGGTTAACATTAGTAATAAAAATGATGGAAAGTTTCTTGGCCTATTCCTAGACAAGAGACTCAATTTCAGTACCCACATGCAACACATAACTAAGAAAGTCTCTAAAACAGTTGGTATACTCTCCAAAATCAGATATTATGTACCTAACTCTGCTCTCATCCTCACTATATTATGCACTAATCTATCCCTATCTTAATTATGGTATCTGTGCATGGGGTTCTACCACTGCAAACCACCTTAGGTCCATCATCACCCGCAAAAGTCTGCTATCAGAATAATAACAAACTCTGCTCTCAGACAACACTCAGCTCCCTTGTTTAACTCCCTATACATGCTAAACATAAACTCCCTCCACACATTCTCTTGTGTCAACTACATCTACAAAACCCTCTTCTTAAATGCAAATCCTGCTCTGAAACTCTTCCTGGACAGATGTAATAGGACCCATTATCACCACACCAGAAATAAATATCTCTTTGATATCCCCAGAATCAAACTTAATCTGTGTAAACACTCTATGCAAATAAAGGCACCCAGTCTAAGGAATTCACTCCCTAATGAATTGAAAAACTGTCCAACATTTGCGTCATTCAAAAACAAAACTAAAAACTACCTAAATTCATCTTCATAGTTTCGTACCGTGTTACTTTAAAACTGCACTGTATCTAGTGCTACCCAATCTCCCAATCTTTATGAAGTGCATTCTGGCTACTAGGTCACAATATATATATATATATATATATATATATATATATATATATATATATATATATATATATATATATATATATATATATATATATATGTCAGACTGGTGTTGACAAAGGCTTTAACAAGCCGAAACGTTCACCTCATTTCATATTTCTCTGTGGATTTT